>NW_020897854.1:0-2406 GCF_003984885.1 Neopelma chrysocephalum
CTTCCTGGTGGAACTGTCCAGAGTGCTGGCAAATCCCGGGAACAGCCAAGTGGCTCGAGTGGCAGCGGGGCTGCAGATCAAGAATTCCCTGACTTCCAAGGATCCCGACATCAAGGCCCAGTACCAGCAGAGATGGTTGGCCATCGACGCCAACGCCCGCAGGGAGGTCAAGAACTACGTGAGTGTTGAGGTTTTGGGGGGGTTCTCCAACCCTGGAATGTCTTTTCCATCCTTTTTTCCACCTGCAAAGTCTCCCCTTGGAGCAGCAGCAGCTTCACTTGTGGTGCTTCTTGTGGGATGTTTATTCCATACAAGTATTGGGGGGAAATCGGGACGAGGCTCTTTCTCCAGAGGGTGGTTGGGCGCTGGAATTCCCTGGGAATGTCACGTCCCAAACCTACCAGAGCTCAGGAATTGTTTGGACCACACTCTCAGGGACAAGGGGGGGATTTTGGGGTTGCACTGGGTGATCCTTGGGGGTCCCCTCCGGCTCAGGATATTCCGGGATTCTGAGAGGAAAAAGGGTGATGGTTTTAAAGTGCAGAATTGGTTTGGATGAGACAGAAGGAAGTTTTTCCAATGAAGGTGTTAAAACACTGGCACAGGTTGCCCAGAGAAGCTGTGGCTGCCCCTGGATCCCTGGAAGTGTCCAAGGCCAGGTTGGAGCACCCTGGGACAGTGCAAGGTGTCCCTGCCCATGGCAGGGGGTGGCACTGGGTGAATTTTAAGGTCCCTTCCCACCCAAACCATTCCATGATTCCATGGATCCTCCCCCACTGGACCTCTTTGCTTTGATTTTTTCAGAAGAAAACCCCCCTCAGGGAAGGTTTTTCCTCCTTTTCTAAGGAGCAGCTTCCTCAGGTGTTTTACAATCCCTGGGCCTGACCACAGAGGCCTGAGAAGTTAAAAATCGAGTTTTAAGAGTAGAATATGGTAAAAAAATTGCAAGTCCCAAATAGAAAATTAGATGCTTAAGTTTTGAGAGTTTGCCTGAGGACCCCTGAGCTCTCTGATGGTTAAAGTTTGGGGGCTTTGCAGTGGCACAAGTGGTGGTTTTTTGGCTGATGGGAGGAAAATGATGCCTGGATATGAGCAATGGGATCCCTCTGCTTTTCTAAAAAAGAGTTATGGAAGAATACCCAAAAAAAATCATTCTAATAGCAATTATTTGTCTGAATGGTTCTGTAGATTATTTTGGCATGAAAAATAATTGGTGTTTGGGCAGGGATTTCACCCCCAATTTCTGTTTTGTTAATTTGCTCTACTATAATTTTAGCAATAATAATAACAACAGCAACAACAATAATTTTTCTTTATAATTTTAACTAATAATAATAATAATTTTGCTTTGTCTTGATAATTTTAACTAATAATAACAATTTTGCTTTGTCTTGATAATTTTAACTAATAATAACAATTTTGCTTTGTCTTTATAATTTTAACTAATACAAATAATAATTTTGCTTTGTCTTGATAATTTTAACTAATAATAATAATAATTTTGCTTTGTTTTTATAATTTTAACTAATAATAACAATGATTTTGCTTTTAACTAATTATAATAATTTTGCTTTGTCTTTAGGATTTTAAGCAATAATAATTTTGCTTTATCTTTATAATTTTAAATAATAATAATAATAGTTTTACTTTGTCTTTATAATTTTAACTAATAACAATAATTTTGCTTTGTAGTGATTTTTAAATGATGATTTGATAGTGATATTAATAATTTTTACTTTATAATAATTTCTCTTCCTGAGTGGGAATGGATTGTTTGAGCCCTTTCCATGTTGTGGCACTTGAACCGTTCCCAGAGTTAAAGGATGTGTTGGAATCACAACTGGATCCCACTTCCCATTGGGAATGTTCCCCTCCAGCCTCGTTTCCCCGTTTGAAATGGGAAGCAGAACAAGCCAACTGCTCTGCTGGGAAGGATTTGGGACGGGCAGGGATTCCCTGTGCCTGCCCTAAACCCTCCCCTGCCCCATTCCAGGTGCTCCAGACCCTGGGAACGGAGACGTACCGGCCCAGCTCCGCTTCCCAGTGCGTGGCCGGAATCGCCTGCGCCGAAATCCCCATGAACCAGTGGCCAGAGCTCATCCCCCAACTGGTGGCCAACGTCACCAACCAGCACAGCACGGAGCACATGAAAGAGTCCACGCTGGAGGCCATCGGCTACATCTGCCAGGACATCGTGAGTGGGGCTGCCAGAGGGGATTCCCGGCGGGATTCTGCTCCCAGGGGCTCCCCAGAACCTCTCATCTTCCTCTCTCCCTCCTGTGGTTGGGTTTGAAGCTGTGTCAGGGGGGATTCGGGCTGGATTTTGGGAAAGCTTCTTCCCCTGGAGGTTGAAGGACACCAGAACTCCACCAGCCCCAATCCTGTCAGAGCTCCAGGAGGTGCTGG
>NW_020897854.1:2416-6647 GCF_003984885.1 Neopelma chrysocephalum
AGGAACTCCCCAGCCCAGCCAGAGCTCCAAATTGAAGAATTTCCATGAGGATTTTGCTCCCAGGGTCTTCCCAGCACCTCTTCTCTTCCTTTCTCCCTCCTGTGGTAGGGATTTAAGCTGTGTCAGGAGGGATTCAGGCTGGATTTTGGGAAAGCTTCTTCCCCCAGAGGGTGGTTGGACCCAGGAACTCCCCAGGGTTTGGTCACGGCCCCAATGCTGCCAGAGCTCAGGGAATGTTTGGACAACGCTCCCAGGGACAGGGTGGGATTTTGGGATGTCCTGTGCGAGGCCAGGAGTTGGATTGGATGATCCTCAAGGATCCCTCCCAGCTCTGGGTGTTCCATGATTCTCTGACTTGACAGTCTGAGAGGGCTTTTCCAGCCTTAAGCATTCCATGATTCCATATCCAGGAGGCTCTTGGTGCTTCCCTTTGCTGTCTGTTCCTAATCCTGCTGACAGAACTATGGGAGTGAACCCAGGGATGGTGCCTGGAAGGACTGACCTGCTTTCCCAAACAAATCCAGGTCATGTTTCCTGAAGGGAAGGTTTTAAGTCTCCGTGTCCCTGCGGTCACACGAGGCCGGGGGAAAACTCCAGCTCAGCATCCAAATGTTGGATAAAACCAGGGATAAAACAGGGATCAGTGGTTGATGCCTTTCTGCTTTGGGAAAACCTGACCTTCATATTGGTAGGGAAGCCCCTCTGTTGTTAATTCAGGAATTTTTGAGGCAGGAATGTTGAGCTCTTGGAGGCACCTCCTGCAAAAGCTCCGGTGGGTTTATCCCGGGATTGCAGCACCTGGTGGGAATTGGTTGGAAAACTCCATGTCCTCCACTGAAAACTGGAATTATCAGCTGCTCTTTTGGTGCCACTGAATGTCCTGGAGAACTTGTGTCCCTGCTGGAATCTCTCTGGAGTGAGGCAGGAGGGGAAATCTTCTGTTCGGGGCTTTTATTTGGCTTCAAGGGGTTGGTTTCACTGGGGAGAAAAGTGAAATAAAAGAGGAAATCTGTTTGTGACAAATCCCTGCAACTCTGGAGGGGCTGTTCCTTGGGGTTTTTTGGGTGGAATGGATCACTAACCTCTGGATTTTTGGGTGCCCTGCCTTGCTGGTTGGGTATTTCCCATCTTATATTTATTTTATAAGATCTCCCCTTTAGAGTTTTTATAGTTTTGTGACCATAATTTGGGAATCTTAAATTTTTCTGCTGGATAAATTCTCATGTAACAATTCACCCAGTTACTTGTGGGTCTTGCAGACTTGATTTTGCCACAAAGAAAAATGAATCTTTAGTGTGTATTCACAGCTTTATTCCCTAAACCTTGAGTGTTTACAGTGATTTAACAGTTTCCTGCCCTTGCTGCTGCTCCAGGCAGTGCATTTTTTGCTGTTATGCCTAAAAAATATTGGCAAATTTACCAGTAAAAGTAGAGCTCTGCCCAGTCCATAAATTAGTTGGAAATCAGTGGTTTTTTAACATTTTGGGTGAGCAAAGTCAAGTCCTGGAGCTTGTTGGGCTTATGTTTGATACAGTGGGATTTATTTGGCTTTGCATTTCTGGAGGGTTTTTTGTGCTCAGTTCAGTCTCCTCCTCATCCCAAAAGCAGCAAAGGTGTTCTGGTGCAGGAATTCCTAAGAGCAAAGTGTCCTAAAACTTGTAGACATCAGGATTGAGCTCGGAGCAAAATGTCCTAAAACTTGTAGACACCAGGATTGAGCTCAGGGGGTACTTAATATATTGAAAAAAAGCTAATTAAGGTGGCAAATAACTGCATGGCAACTTCTTCCAGGATCCAGAGCAGCTCCAGGACAAATCCAACGAGATCCTGACAGCCATCATCCAGGGGATGAGGAAGGAAGAGCCCAGCAACAACGTGAAGCTGGCGGCCACAAACGCACTCCTGAACTCTTTGGAATTCACCAAAGCAAACTTTGACAAAGAGGTGAGGAGGGAAAAACCACCCCCTGACCTCAGATCCCAGGGCTGAATCCACGGTCTGTGATGAGGAATCATGCACCACGCTGAGTTTTGATGGATAATAATCCTGTTCTGGCTGAGACTTGGATTCATCTCTAAAAAAATCCCGTGGAAATCGTCGGTGCCGAGGAAATGTTGGGGGTTTTTTTGGGGAGGGAGGGGGGGAATAAAGTTGAACTGACCTTAGAGCTGAGCCTGTTGGATGCTCTGCTTTCCTGATCCAGGACCAGCTTGGATCAGCACTTCCTTTCAAGTGCTTGTGGCTCCCATCCAGGTTTAACTTGGCCTCTGGAAATCGTTGGGGGAGGAAAAGTCCAACCTCGGGATGAGCCTCTTTGCAGAGCAGCCAAACCCATTGATTTGGTCTTTTCCTTCTCAGCTTAAGTCTTATCCCTCAATTCTCTGCCAGGGACAGTGTGGGGAAGGTGGGATTAATGCTGAACCTCCAGCTTAGAGGGGCTTTTCATGGAAAACTCTCCCTAAAATCCTCGGGGGGTGTTGATGGGGATCAACTGAGCCTTCCAGAATTGGGGATGGGAGGTGTAGGATCCATTCAGGCTCTGTTTCTGTGGGCTCAGTCCTGTTAAATAACCTGTCTAATAATAATAATAACAATAACAATAATAATAATAATAATATTTATTTGTAAATAATAATATTCATTTATAGTATTTATAATAATATTTGTTATTTATAAATAATATTTATTATTTGTAAATAATAATATTCATTTATAGTATTTATAATAATATTTGTTATTTATAAATAATAATATTTATTATGAATATAGATATATAATTATAGTATTAATAGACAATACTATAATAAATATAAATAATAATAAATAATAAATAAGTATAAATATTTATTATTATAAATATTACTTATAATATTTATAGATAATAATATTTATTATTTATAAATAATAATAAATGAATCTGTTCCTTCCTGCCAAAAAGTGGGAATCCAGGTGCTGCCCCTCTGAGAAATCAATGTCCTGACTGGAGTTTTCTGGAAAACTACTGAAAATAGGGAACAGCAGGAATTTTTTTTTGCTCCTTTCCCTGAAAAGCTGAGTCTTTATTTCCCTTTTTATTTTAAGCCAGCCTGTTGAACCCTTGCAAAGGAAATCTTGGGATTACCCCTTTTGGGGTAGAAATGGTTTAAAATAGTTGCAGTGAGTGCCCTGGGCTGGCCCTGGATCTTCAGAAGTGCTGCAGGAGGGACTGGGCCAGGCCAGGCTCAAACTCAACCTCCCCAGGAAGCCTCCAGTGCTTTTGTAAAGACCCTTCTAATGTTCTTTTTGCTCTCTTTTCTCCAGTCTGAAAGGCACTTTATTATGCAAGTAGTCTGTGAAGCAACACAGTGTCCAGACACAAGGGTGAGTGAATTCAGGGCTTGCTTTGCCCCTGCACCTTCCTGGGGCAGCTGGGGGGGAACCCCTGACACCCAAACCCAGGTAAAATAACCAGAATTGGGTCAAATAATCCCTTTTTTGCCCCAAAGGTACGAGTGGCTGCCTTACAGAACCTGGTGAAGATAATGTCCCTTTATTATCAGTATATGGAGACTTACATGGGGCCTGCTCTCTTTGCTGTGAGTAGTCAGGTTTTTATATTTGCATTTTTGTTTCTCATATTTATTTGTATTTATAATTATCATATTTGTTTGTATTTCCAATTCTCATATTTATTTGTATTTATAATCCTCACATTTGTTTGTATTTATAATTCTCATATATATTTGTATCTGTATTTCCCATATATATTTGTATTTATAATTCTCACATTTATTTGTATTTATAATCCTCACATTTGTTTGTATTTATAATCCTCATATATATTTGTATCTGTATTTCTCATATATATTTGTATTTATAATTCTCACATTTATTTATATTTATAATTCTCACATTTATTTGTAGTTCTAATTCTCACATTTATATCCATGTTCCTCATAGTTACTTCTGATCTTCCTTTATATATATTTATATTTCTCATACTTATTTCTGCGGTGTTCCTTTACTTGTATTTATATTTCTCACATTTATTTGTCTGATCTCCCTGTCCTCCTTTATCCTAATCTTTTACAAAAGTTTCCTTACATTCCTGATTTTTTCTTCTGCTTGTATTCCTCATTTTTCTTCTTCGTGTATTCCTGATTTTAATTTAATTCCTCTTGTATTCCTCATTTTTCTTCCTCCTCTATTCCTGATTTTAATTCCTCCTGTATTCCTGATTTTAATTCCTCCT
>NW_020897854.1:6657-11915 GCF_003984885.1 Neopelma chrysocephalum
CTGGGAATGTCGTGGGAATGTTCTCCCAAAGGGGGGAACCCACCCGAGCCCCCCCCAGGCCGGGGCTGCTGCTGCTGCTGAGACGGTTCAGGGAAAACAGCAGAGTTTTGTTTCCTTATTTTTTTTCCTTAAAAAAAACCTGCCTTGGTTTCTCCTTTTTATTTTGGGCACTTTTTAAAATGGGAGCTTTGGAATTCCCGTTTTGGAATTCCCATTTATGGGGGAGGAATGGTTTGAAACACTGCAGTGGTGAGCAGGGCTCAGGTTATTCTGCTCCACGAGGCTTCGGCTGAGGAGGCTGCATTGGGAATTTTCTTTAATCACACATTTAATCTGTGATTAAATGATTTGGGTTGGAAGGACCTTAAAATTCCAGTTCCACCTCCTGCCACGGGCAGGGACACTTTCTGTCAGGCCAGGTTGCTCCAAGCCCTGTCAAACCTGGAATGGTTTGGGTTGGAAGGGTCTTAAAATTCCAGTTCCACCTCCTACCATGGGCAGGGACACTTTCTATCAGACCAGGTTGCTCCAAGCCCTGTCAAACCTGGTATTTTCTTTAATCACACAATCATGGAATGGTTTGGGTTGAAAGGACCTTAAAATTCCAGTTCCACCTCCTGCCACAGGCAGGGACACTTTCTGTCAGACCAGGTTGCTCCAAGCCCTGTCAAACCTGGTATTTTCTTTAAAATAACCCCATTAACCCACTTTTATTTCCTATTTCCACGTCGTGCTGCACTTAAACACAGATGCTGCTCCTGTCCCAGGCCTCTCCCAGATTTTTCCTGAAAATAATGCATATGATTAATGGAATAATGATCCAAAAAGTGCTGGTTTAATAACACCAAAAATTTAGATCTGCATAGTCACTGCAAGATTTAATCATGGAATTCCCAGCATGTTTTGGGTTGGAAGGGACCTTAAAGATCCAGTGCCACCCCCTGCTGTGGGCAGGGACACCTCCCACTATCCCAGGTTGCTCCAAGTCTGGCCTTGGACACTTCCAGGGATCCAGGGGCATCCAAAATTTCTCTGGGCAACCTGTGCCAGGGCCTCTCCCTCCTCCTGGAGAGGGATTGGGGTTGTTTTGGAGCTCTGTGGTTCAAGGTAAAGCTCTGAGTGAAGCTCAGCTCTGCCCCTTTCCCTTCCTAGAGCAGATGAAGAGAGGAAAATCCTTCCCAACCGGGCTGGGAATGGAGCTGGAGGTTCTGGGACAGGTCTGGGGCTGTGCCAGCGATCCCTGACAGGGACCTGATCCCTTGTTAACATTCCAGAGCCAGCTCCAGCTCCAGGGATAACCTAAATGTGCACCAAGCATGGACTCCAGGCCAGGGAATTCTCAGATCTTGGAGCTGCTGCTCTTGAGGAATGTTTGGAGTCGTTTTATTTCTGTGTCCCAGGAAATCCAGAGCAGTTCTTTAATTACCTTCCGTTTTGGGGGCCTCTGTGCCCTTAAATTTTGGGGTCTGTCTCAGCCATGAGGGGCTCAGTCCCACCCCAGCCTGCAGAAGGGTTGATCCCATTCTACACAACCCATTATTTATGAGTTAAATATAAAACTATGGGTGGAATAAAAGCAAAATTATCCCTTGGAATGGCTGGGGCTGGATTTTTGGGGGGTATTGTTCTGCATGCAGATGCTGTTTGCATAAATGAGCTGCAGAGATCCACAACAGCTGAAACTTTGAAGGGCTGGAGAGATGAATCATTTCCATCTTTAAAAAGCAGCTAAATATATATTTATGTTGAAAAAGGCAAGGAGAAAAAGGACAGGCAGCAGCACGTGGGGTTGGGTGCTTTGCTGAGCACCTTTTGCTCCTTCACCTCGGGGCCACTTGTTAATTAGACCTGGGAACTGAAAATAGGGATAATTGTGCCCTGGGAGGAGGGATCTGGGCGTGCATGGAATGGGAAATTCAGCTGGGGTGTTGGAATGTTTAATTTGGGTGTCCTTGAGCTTCCTGGCTTTGGATTTGTGTTGGGGAAGGAGAGGAAAGCATGGAAAGGGAGTTTGGGGTTTATAAGAATTAATAACAACAACAACAACAATATAATAATAATTAGTAGTAGTAGTAGTAGTAAATAATAAATAATAATTTATTTTTCTACTATATATTTTATATAAATAATATATATTTATATACTGTACAATTAATGTTATGGATATATTAGTATTTATAACATAATGTAAAATATCTGTTAAAATATGATAGGTAGTAACATGATGTATAATATAATGTAATCATTACATATAATGTATAATATATAATATAATATATAGCATGTCTAATATGATGTATAATGTTCTATTATTGTCATATATATGTGTTATATATATAAAACATATATATATGTTATATATATTATGTAATATACATAAAATACATTATGTCATATGTTATGATATCTATTATATGTATATAATTTTTATATATATTTTTATATATATTTTAAATATATTACATAATAACTTTAAAGGGAGTTTATGATAAATTCAACCTCTTTAGCCACTGAAAACCCCCTTTTTTACCCCTTTTTTTTCCAGGCAGCAGAACAAGGGAGGCCTCCAGAGCACACCAGCAAGTTCTATGCCAAGGGGGCACTGCAGTATTTGGTCCCAATCCTCACACAGACCTTGACCAAGCAGGTGAGTTCAGAATTCCTGTGGGATCAGGGTGCTCCTGGCTGCCTTGGGAAGTGGGTTCTTGCTCCAGGTGGTGGCAGTTCCTGGGTCTGTGATGAGATTTCATGCACCACTCTGAGCAAATGATGCATCAGTTTTGGGGCTGAGACTGTGGAACTGCCTCCAGCAGCTTTTGCCCTGCTCTGTTCTGTTCACACATCCCTGCATTTGGGATTTCTGGAGAGGTTTGGTGATAATTCCCTGCATTTCCTAACGAAATATTGATGGAATGAAACCCGGTGTTGCACATTCTGAGCTCCAGCTCCTGGAATCTTTGAGCCTGGAGTGTTTATTTAGTGCCCATTAAACACTTCCCAGGGACTTGTTTGGGGCTGTGCTTCCCAGGCTAATCAAAACTAATGGAATTGCTGCAGCAGGTCTAATTAGAAAATAAAACTGTTAATTAAGCTGTGAGGGGACAGAGTTCATTTGGCTGGGAAAAATACTCTGAATGAATCCAGGGAATTGTTTCCCTGTTTGTTTTTTTATCTTGGAGTTGAATTGCAGGAGGTTCTCAAGTGCTTGTTAAACAAAACAGGTGAGAGGATCCCAGGCTGAGCTTTAAAAGGTTTAAGAGCCTGGGCTGTTTAACTGGAGCAGGAATTCTGCTTTGAACATCCTCTAAATTCAGGGAAAATCAGAAGGATTTCACCCATTTTTGGAAGTTTGTAGAACCAAAAATTACCTGGGTTATTTGGAGCAGGAATTCTGCTTTGGACATGCTTTAATTTAAGGAGAGTTAGAAGGACACCACCTAGTTTTGGAGGCTTGTAGGGCTGAAAATCCCTGGATTATTTGGAGCAGGAATTCTGCTTTGGACATGCTTTAATTTAAGGGAAAATCAGAAGGATTTCACCTGTTTTTGGAAGTTTGTAGAACCAAAAATTACCTGAATTATTTGGAGCAGGAGTTCTGCTTTGAACATGCTCTTAATTCAAGGAAAATCAGAAGGATTTCACCCATTTTTGGAGGTTTTTAGAACCAAAAATAACCTGGGTTATTTGGAGCAGGAATTCTGCTTTGAACATCCTCTAAATTCAGGGAAAATCAGAAGGATTTCACCCATTTTTGGAAGTTTTTAGAGCCAAAAATAACCTGGGTTATTTGGAGCAGGAATTCTGGTTTGCACATCCTTTAATTTAAGGAGAATTAGAAGGACATCACCTGGATTTGGAGGCTTGCAGAGCCAAAAATCCCTGGGTTAGTTAGAGCAGGAATTCTGGCTTGTGCATGCTCTTAATTTAAGGAAAATCAGAAGTATGTCACCTGGTTTTGGAGGTTTGTAGGGCTGAAAATCCCTGGGTTAATTGGAGCAGGAATTCTGCTTTGAACATCCTCTTAATTCAAGGAAAATCAGAAGGATGCCACCTGGTTTTGGAAGTTTGTAGAACCAAAAATTACCTGGATTATTTGGAGCAAGAATTCTGCTTTGAACATGCCTTAATTTAAGGAAAATCAGAAGGATGTCACCTGGTCTTGAAGGTTTGTAGGGCTAAAATTTCTGGATTATTTGGAGCAGGAATTGTACTTTGAACATGCTTTAATTTAAGGAGAATTAGAAGGATATCACCTGATTTTGGAGGCTTGCAGAGCCAAAAATCCCTGGATTATTTGGAGCAGGAATTCTGCTTTGAACATCCTCTTAATTCAAGGAAAATCAGAAGGATTTCACCCATTTTTGGAGGTTTGTAGAACCAGAAATTACCTGGATTATTTGGAGCAGGAATTCTGCTTTGAACATGCTTTAATTGAAGGAGAATTCCCTGGTTTTGGAGGCTCGTAGAGCCAAAAATCCCTCGGGATCACTCTGGGATGGATGATAACGGATCCAGGCGATAAAACCTCCGCCTGGATGAGAGGGAGAGGGAGTTGGGGAAGCAGGTGAGGCCACTCCAGGTGTGTCAGCAGAGCTTTACTCCAGGTTGGGAAGGTGCAGAGGGTGTGAGTAACCCCTCTGCCAGACTGGGAAGGATTTAAATCCAACACCGACCGCGGGTGAATCCCGCGGATCCCGAGGAACATTCCCGGCGCTTTTTTCAGGACGAGAACGACGACGACGACGACTGGAACCCCTGCAAGGCTGCTGGGGTGTGCCTGATGCTGCTGGCCACGTGCTGCGAGGACGACATCGTCCCCCACGTGCTGCCCTTCATCAAGGAGCACATCAAGAACCCCGACTGGAGGTACCGGGACGCGGCCGTGATGGCCTTTGGATGCATCCTGGAAGGGCCCGAGCCCAACCAGCTCAAACCTTTAGTAATACAGGTGAGTTTGGGGGGGTTTTGGAGGAATTGTTTCCCTGTTTGGTTTTTTTTTTATCTTGGAGTTAAGTTGCAGGAGGTTCTCGAGTGTTTGTTAAACAAAACCAGGTGAGAGAATCCCAGGCTGAGCTTTAAAGGGTTTGAGAGCCTGGGCTGTTTAACTGGAGCAGGAATTCTGCTTTGCACATCCTCTTAATTCAGGGGAAATCAGAAGGATTTCACCCCATTTTTGGAGGTTTGTAGAGCCAAAAATCCCTGGGTTATTTGGAGCAGAGAGGGGCATTTGCTCCTAAAGAGCATCTCTGCTCCTGCCT
>NW_020897854.1:11925-13079 GCF_003984885.1 Neopelma chrysocephalum
AGAGGGGCATTTGCTCCTAAAGAGCATCTCTGCTCCTGCCTTCTGAGGGCACAGAGGGTAGAACTGCTCAGAGAGGGGGGTTTGATGTCAGAGCAAGGTTTGGAGGTGACGGGGTGGAGGCCGCTGGGTGGGCTGGAGGAATTCAAACCCTACATTCTGCATGTGCTGACCTGGCTGCTCCTGGCTGCTGTTGCAGGCCATGCCCACATTGATAGAGCTGATGAAGGACCCCAGTGTGGTGGTGAGGGACACGACGGCCTGGACGGTGGGGAGGATCTGTGAGATGCTGCCCGAGGCCGCCATCAACGACATCTACCTGGCCCCGCTGCTGCAGTGCCTCATGGAGGGGCTCAGTGCCGAGCCCAGGGTGGCCACCAACGTCTGCTGGGTGAGGAAACCCCTGGGAGCTCCAGGGGAACCCGGCCCAGCCCGGGAATGCTGCTCCTTGTGGGATTGCTGGGCTGGGAGGGCGCGTCCGGCTCTTCCCCGTGTCCTCCAGTGGGGTCAGAGAATCACAGAATCAGAGAATCACAGAATCATCTGGGTTGGAAGGGACCTCTGAGATCATCCAGTCCAACCCTTGATCCAACCCCGCCGTGGTTCCCAGCCCATGGCACTGATGCCACATCCAGTCTCTTCTTAAAAACCTCCAGGGATGGAGAATCCACCCCATCCCTGGGCAGCCCATTCCAATGGCTGATCACCCTCTCTGGAAAGAAATTCTTCCTAAAATCCAACCTAAACCTCCCCTGGCACAGCTGAAGACCCTGAGCCCTCTTGTCTTGCTGAGAGTTGCCTGGGAAAAGAGACCAACCCCCCCCTGGCTCCCCCCTCCTGTCAGGGAGTTATTGGAATATATGTGGATACAAATCAATAGATACAGATCTGAATACACACATTTATATTTTCCCTATATTTTTCTATATTTCCTCTATATTTTTCTTTATTTTTCTATATTTTCCCTATTTTTTCTATATTTCCCCAATATTTTTCTATGTTTCTTCCCTCCATTTCTTTCTTTCCCTCCATTTATTTCTTTTCCCCCCATTTATCTCTTCCCCCTATTTCTTTCATTTCTTTCCCCTATTTATTTCTTCCTCCCATTTATTTCTTTCCCCCCATTTCTTTCTTTCCCCCCATTTCTTTCTTTCCCC
>NW_020897854.1:13089-14397 GCF_003984885.1 Neopelma chrysocephalum
CATTTCTTTCTTTCCCCCCATTTCTTTCTTTCCCCCCATTTCTTTCTCCCCCATTTATTTCTTTCTCCCCCATTTCTTTCTACCCCCCATTTTTCTTCCCATTTTTCTCCCCCCCAGTTATTTCTTCCCCTCCATTTCTTTTCATATTTCTCTATATTTTCCTATATTATTTTTCCCATATTATTTTTCCCATATTTTTACACACACTTAAAAGGTTTTCAAACTGATTCATGGCTTGCTCAGCCAACCCCACACTGTGGTTGACACTCAGATGATCTCAAGTCTTTTGTGGCTGTGGGGAAAAAATTAAGGAACAAATGGATTTTTAAGGAGAAAAATTATAATATTCCCTGAGTTTAAAAGTTGCTTTCAGTGGAAACTCCCTGGTGAGGTGCAATGGCTGTTTGGAAAAGGGATTTAGGGGGTTTTTTTTGGGAGGCAGCTTAAGGGAAAGGTGCAAAACCTCATTCCCCATCACCTACAGCTGGATTTGTGGTGATTCCAGAGCTAATTGGGGAGCAGGATCCACTCCCAGAGGCATCTCTGCTGCTCCACATCCCTGCTGGAGTAGAACTGGGTGGAGAGGAGGATTTGCATGTCAAAACAAGGTTCAGAAATGACAGGAGCTGTTCTTTCACTCTCCCAGAGGTTTAAAGGCTTCCCCTGCTCCTGGCAAAGGTCCACGGAGCTGTGGCTTTTTCTGTCTGCTCAGGGGGATGATTATGATGTGTTTTTGGAAATGAAAATGAAAATCAGGAAGCTTTTCAAACTCCTCTAACCCACCTGGCTCAGCACAGTTGTTAATCCTGGGGGGTTTTTTTGGGGGTTGTATTTTCATTTTTCGGTCCTTACAATGAGCACTGATGGAATGTGTGTTCCTGGAGCAGCCAGGGTGAGCTCAGGGGACATAAAACCCGTGGTTTTTGGTGTGTTCCAGGCCTTCTCCAGCCTTGCTGAAGCTGCCTATGAAGCTGCAGATGTGGCTGATGATCAGGAAGAACCAGCAACCTACTGCTTGTCCTCCTCCTTCGAGCTCATCGTGCAGAAACTTCTGGAGACTGCAGACAGGTACCAACCTCTGCTGGTTTCACTTCAAATATCTCCTTTTTTTTATTTTGAAGCTCTTATTTTACCTTGAGTCTCTCCTGTTTTCCTTTGAATCTCCTGTTTTTCAATCTCTCCTGTTTTTACTTTGAATCTCTTCTGTTTTTACTTTGAATCTCTCCTGGTTTTTACTTTTGAATCTCTCCTGGTTTTTGCTTTTGAATCTCTCCTGGTTTTTACCTTTGAATCTCTCCTGGTTTTTAC
>NW_020897854.1:14407-28618 GCF_003984885.1 Neopelma chrysocephalum
TTTGAATCTCTCCTTTTTTTTATCTTGAAGCTCTTATTTTACCTTGAGTCTCTCCTGTTTTCCTTTGAACCTCCTGTTTTTCAATCTCTCCTGGTTTTACTTTTGAATCTCTCCTGGTTTTGAATCTCTCCTGTCTTCTTCTGAATCTCTCATTTTACCTTAAATCTTCTATTTTACTTTAAATCCCCTGGATTTGAATCTCTCTCCCTTCTTCCTCTGAATCTCTCATTTTACCTTCAGTCTTTTTACTTTAAATCTCCTGGTTCTGATTCTCTCCTGTTTTAGTTTAAATCTCTCCATTTTTCCTTTGAATCTCCCCAGTTTTGCTTTGAATCTCTCCTATTTTGCTTCAATCTCCCCAGTTTTCCTCTGAATCTCTTTTCTTACTTCCAGTCTCCCTTATTTTACTTTTAACCTCTCCTACTTTTCCTTGAATCTCCTATTTTTCTTCAATCCCCCCCCCTTTCCTTTGAATCTGAATTTTAAGTGAAGAGTTTCAGACCCAGGTTGGCTGCAGGACCACTGGATAACCAGGAATTCCAGCAGGACACCACCAGAATTCCACATTTCCCTGCCCATTCTCCTCCACCCCTTTCCCCTGGAGGTTCCATCCCTTCCCACCCAGGCAAAATATTTTTGCTCCCAGCCCTGCAGATGTGAAAAATCAGGGTAAAGCTGCAGTTTTTCGTGCCTTGGAGGTCCCATAAATCCCCCAGCTCAGAGTTCAGTGCCTGGCTCAGCTCAGTCTGGAGCCTTTTGCTGCAGGATTGATCCTCCTTCATCTGAACAGCTCAGTCCAAGCTCTCCCTGCCTAATTTCCATCCAGACAGGAGTGTCTGGCTCAAGGCTCTGGAGCCCATCAGTCACTCTCAGCTGTCTTTCTGTCCCAGCTCAGTGCCAGGGGGGTGGCAGAGGGGCACTGATGTGCTGCTCACCTCTCTCTGGGGGCTTCGAGGCTTTTCCTCTCCCTCCCCTCCTTCCCAGATGCTGGAAATCATTAATAGAGAAGGGAGGAAAAAAAAAAAAGTGCTAAAAGTGGCTTCATAAATTTATTTTGCTTTCAAGGCTTGGAATAGGGAGATGCAAGTGCTGCTTGTCACAGCACTGAAATGTGGCTGTTGCTGGTTTACTAAAATTAAAAAAAAAAAAAAAGTCTGTTTCTAAGCAAGGCTGAGCCACTGGGAGCTGCAAATTATCCCTTCTGTTCCAGGCCTGATGGACACCAGAATAACTTGAGGAGTTCTGCCTATGAATCCCTGATGGAAATAGTGAAAAACAGTGCCAAGGACTGTTACCCTGCTGTCCAAAAAACAACCCTGGTCATCATGGAGCGGCTCCAGCAAGTGCTGCAGATGGAGGTGGGTAAATCCCAACTCAAACACAGCCCCCTCCCCTTCCAGAGCTGCTGCTCCATCCCTGGGAGTGTCCCAAGGCCACGTTGGGCAGGACTTGGAGCAACCTGGGCCCAGTGGAAGGTGGGACTGGGTGGGATTTGAGATCCTGGGGTTCTGTTTTTAAGCTTCTGCACTTAAGTCCCTCTTGTCTTAAATTGGAAAAAAAATCAAAAAAAACCAAAACAAAAACCAAACCAAATATTTCAACACGGTGTGGATGTGCTGGTGTTGTCAGAACCCAGTGCAACCTCTTTTCCCTTGTGTTCCAGTCTCACATCCAGAGCACCTCGGACAGAATCCAGTTCAACGACCTCCAGTCCCTCCTGTGTGCGACTCTCCAGGTGAGTGTCCCACTGTCCCCCGGGGGTTTTTATGGGAATGGGGTGGCTCTAGGGGATGTTCCTGTGCCCCTGAGGAGCCTGTTGATCAGATCTGAACGAGGAAAAGTGGGATTTGTGTCCCAGCTGACACGTGGGAGGTGAGACAAGGATCAGAAGCCTCGACTCTCGCTCCGGTGGCAGAATTTAGGGCAATTTGAAGCAGGAACACTGTGGGCAGCCTGTTAAAGGGGGGATAAAGGATTGTGTGTGCTGTCAGCTTGGCTCCTGTGTTGGCTGCAGCCTGAACAACCCCTTTGCTTGGCACAGGCAAAAAAAAAAACCTCCAACACGGCTCGAATTCCTTCATCTGCCTCCTGTGGTTGGTGTTCTTATTTCAAGTGGCTCTAATTAAAAGGCACCAAGAGGCCCTGAAATGAAACATCTGGTAATGAGCAGTGTGACTGGGAGCACCAGTGCAGTGCAGTTCCTTGGTTACTCCTACAGATCCCACTGAAAACACTTTTATTTTTTTTTCCCCCCAAAATCAGCTCAGGAGATTGCTCAGAACACCCCGTTGGAATCTGGGGGGTTTGTCTCCAGGAATCATTCATTTGCTCCCTCAAAAGCCTTGTGGTTGCTTTCACTCTCCAATTTTTAGGTTAATTTTGAAAAATAATGGGTAGGTGGGAATAATCTGTCCTTATGTTGGGCTTTAATGGGGAGATTCAGTGTCTGGAATCTCCTTCTGGTGGTCCCTGATCTCTCCCAGCACAGCTTTGTTTGCCCCTGGGGAGTGTAAGAGAAGTGGAATTAAACTGCCAATTTTAATTTATAAACATGTGTTTCTTCATTATCCCAAAATCTGCACCTGAAGCATTTCCTCAGTTGCAGCAAATACTTAAATTCCGCTGAGTAAAACTCAGCAGAGGTTTTTTCACTGTTAAATGGTCACATACACTGTTTTGTTACAGAACTTTTTGTTGTTCTGCCATAAATCCATTTGTTAATATTTAAAAGGAACTAGAAAATCCCATCCCTGGAGGTGTCCAAGGCCAGGTTGGACAGGGCTTGGACCAACCTGGGCTTAGTGGAAGGTTGGAATTTGATGATCTCCGAGGTCTCTTCCGACCCAAACCACCCTGTTAATTCTACAAATCAAGGCTTAATTATTTAAACAGCCCTTTGGAGTGAAGAATCAGCCTTAAAATAATTATTATTATAAGGAATTGGTCCTTCTCTTCCCATAAAAAGTGTTTTCTTCCACCAACCAGCATTTCTAAAGTTGGGCCCGTCGCCGCGACAGAAAAGGGGGACCCTCCTTGCTTTTTGTTTTTTTCATAGGATCAGATTTGGGCTGGTCACATTTAATTCCAGCTTACAAATAGAAAGCTGGGAGAACAGCCTATGCAGCAGGAAAGGTAAATTCAGCTCATCCTGTGGCTGCAGAATTGAATGGGAGCAAAATGAAAAAGGGACTTTAGGGCGATCAAGCGGATTTTTGGCAGCGGCGGAGTTCAAACAGCAGCTTCCTTTCTGGGAAAGGGGGGAGAGGAGGGGTTGGAAAAGCTTCATATGGGCTCAGAGGGATGGAAACAGTGGTGGTGTGTGTCCTCCTGCCCCTGCAGAACGTGCTGAGGAAGGTGCAGCACCAGGATGCCCTGCAGATCTCAGACGTGGTCATGGCCTCGCTGCTGAGGATGTTCCAGAGCACGGCGGGCTCAGGGGGAGTGCAGGAGGACGCCCTGATGGCCGTCAGCACCCTGGTGGAAGGTCAGCTCTGGACCCTTTTTGGATCCTTTGGACCCTTTTTGGATCCTTTGGACCCTTTTTGGATCGTTTGGTTTGTGTGTGGGGGAAAAAATAGCATCAGGTGCTGGTTTTGCTCGAGGCGTCGTGTGAACACCCCTGGGATGGAGAAACTGTGGCTGCCCCACCCCTGGAAGTGTCCAAGGCCAGGCTGGAGCAACCTGGACCAGTGGAAGGTGTCTCTTCCACCCCTGGAAGTGTCCAAGGCCAGGCTGGAGCAACCTGGGCCAGTGGAAGGTGTCCCTGCCCATGGCAGGGGATGGAATGTGATGATCTTTGAGCCAAACCAGTCTAATTCTGCACACAAATTCAGGTTGATCCAGCAGAAGCTTCCAGTTCCTGGACACTGCACATTTGTGGACCTTAGTGAGGAAGGAGGTTCTGCTGGATGGGGTTTCCCATTGGAATGTCAAGTGTGACTCTTGTCAGACACAATGATACAAGATCTGTGTGTCATTGCTGCTCCTTTACGTGGAGAAATGGACTCCAGGAGGGGATATTGGGAAGGAATTCTTCCCTGTGGGGCTGGAATGGATTTCCCAGAGAAGCTGTGGCTGCCCCATCCCTGGAAGTGTCCAAGGGACTTGGAGCAACCTGGGCTAGTGGAAGGTGTCCCTGAGAGTAGAACTGGATGATCTTTAAGGTCCCTTCCAACCCAAACCATCCTGTGTTCCATGATCTCGCCGTGTCTGAGCCTGGCTGGTTATTCCAGATTTCTGTTCCCTGAAGGAATGGTTTGATTTCAGTTTATAATGTTGTCACAGAGCAAAAAAAAAACCCCCCCAAATTAGTGCTGCTCTGTCCAGTTCCCATCCCAAGGGAACCTGTTCCCTTGGAGCAGCTCCAGGACAGATTGGACGTTACCTGAGTGATTCACCCTCCCTGGTGACTCAGGGCTGTTCTGGCAGTGGATTTACAGCCCCTGCTCTTGTTTATCAGAAATCACAGTGACAAAAACCCTCAGGGAATTTGGCTCTTGGGAGTCTCTTGACTCCAGCTGGCCCTGGACACATTTCAGTGCCCCTCATTTCCTGGGTGTTGCCTGGAGGAGGATTGATTTCCACTGGGTTTGGGTGGGATTCTGACTTGTTGAACTCCAGCAAAACAGGATTCCAGTCACAAATGAGTTTTTTTTTCTTTCTAACTGGAATATTTTCCACACACAGTCTTAGGTGGAGAGTTCCTGAAGTACATGGATGCCTTCAAACCCTTCCTTGGCATTGGACTGAAGAACTATGCCGAGTACCAGGTAGAGATCCAAGACTTTGCTCCCTTTGCCCAGAGAATCTGTGGCTGCCCCTGGATCCCTGGAAATGTCCAAGGCCAGGTTGGAGCAACCTGGGACAGTGGAAGGTGTCCCTGCCCACAGCAGGGAGTGGAATGTGATGATCTTTAAGGTCCCTTCCAGCCCAAACCAGTCCAATTCTCTGCATAAATTCAGACTTAAAGCAGCAGAAGCCTCCAGTGCCTGGACACTGCACATTTGTTGGCCTTGGTGAGGAAGGAGGTTCTGCTGGATGGGATTTCCCATTGGAATTTGGAGCCCTGGTGCCCTCCAGGGGGGTGGGTACTGAGACACAACATGGTTGGGTTTGTTCAGACTCAATCCCTGTCTCTCCTTGGGCACCTGGATCTGGGCTCTGGGGTTAAGGAAGCAGGTTAAGGAAGCAGGGACTGCCCAGGGACTCCTCAGCTGCTCTCAGGGTCGTTATTCCCCGTGGTTTAATTAACCTCTCCCCACTCCAGAGTGCTGGAATGAGCAGGATCCAGGATGCTGGAGCACTGCCTGACTCACGGTGGGGGTGTTGCTGTGCTATTTGCAGGTCTGCCTGTCTGCAGTGGGCCTGGTTGGGGACTTGTGCAGAGCCCTGCAGTCCAACATCCTGCCTTTCTGTGACGAGGTTATGCAGCTGCTCCTGGAGAACTTGGGGGTGAGTGTTTCCCTCCTCATTAGTAACAGTTTGGCTGCACACTCCCGAGGGAGGTGGGAGGTGGGAGAGAAGCACAAGTGTTAGGGAATGCTCGGATCATCTCGTGTCTGACAACTATCTTGCTTACTGTTTGAACGGGATCCAAACTTATTGGGGGCAAGGATTTGCATTTGGAGTAAATAATCTGCATTTATTGGCTCCGTCCCCCTCCCGAACGGAGCGGAGAAAACTGAAGGTGGCCCCTGCTGGAATCTCTTCCAGAATGAAAATGTCCATAGGTCTGTGAAGCCCCAGATCCTCTCAGTGTTTGGGGACATCGCCCTGGCCATTGGGGGGGAGTTCAAGAAGTACCTGGACGTGGTGCTGAACACCCTCCAACAGGCATCCCAGGCACAGGTGGACAAGGTAAGGTGTGCCCGGCCCAGCAACGGGCTCTGCACGTCCTCGGGGTGTTCCCAGGGTCTCATTCCCATTCCTGTGGCCCTTTCCAGTCTGACTATGACATGGTGGATTACCTGAACGAGCTGAGGGAGGGCTGCCTGGAAGCCTACACTGGGATCATCCAGGGATTGAAGGGAGACCAGGAGAACGTGCACCGTGAGTACCCTGGGCTGGGTGGGGGCAGCTCTGCTGGGATCACGGGAATGCTGAGGTTGGAAAAGGTCCTTAAGGCCAAGTCTGGCTGTGTCACCTCTAACCTGTGTCCCCAAGTGCCACATCCCACATGTGTTTTGAATATTCCAGGGATGTGACTCCACCACTGCCCCGTGCTGGTGCTTTACAACCCTTTCCACGAGGAAATTTTCCCAGATATCCCATCTGAACCTCCCCTGCTGCAGCTTGAGGCCGTTTCCTCTTGTCCTGTCCCTTTTCTTGGGATCAGAGCCCGACCTGGCTCCAACCTCCTTCCAGGGAGGAATAAGGTCCCCCTGAGCACCTTTTCTCCGTGGTTATCACATCCATGGGAATATCCCTGTTCATTCCCTCCCCTGTGGGAGTGAACACTCTGCTGCCACAGGCAGGGAACGTGTTCAGAGCCTTTCACTGTGGTTCTTCTGGCAGCATTTCCCCTCCCTGTCAGAGAAGCTCTTTCGGGTCAGATTCCGGCTGTTTTGGGATCTCTGGAATCCCTGGAAGCCCTGTCATATGCTGTCCCTGTGTCCCCCTGCTCTGACAGAGCCTTTCCCTTGCAGCTGATGTGATGCTGGTGCAGCCCAGAGTAGAATTTATCCTGTCCTACATCGACCACATCGCTGGGGATGAGGATCACACGGACGGGGTGGTGGCCTGTGCTGCCGGGCTCATAGGGTAAGGCCTCCCCCCTATTCCAGAATCCCTGGAATCTGCACTTTCTCCTGCCTGTCTCAAGTGTTTAACACCAGCTCTGGGGTTTTACAGCAGTGCTGGGTGTTTAACTCGGGGTGTGAAGGCGTCACAAAGGTGGAAACCGGGAGGTGGAAGTGGAGCTCGTCACAGGAATTCCAGATTTAGGGTTTTTTAAGGGATGAGCTGAAACAGAAAAGCTCAGAAGCAAAAAACCTCCCGTCCTCAGGGTACAGAGGAAACCCAGTTTGAGGTGTTTTAGTCTTTCCTGCTGAATTTAGGGCAGATCAGTCCTGGGACAGGAGGTTGAACATCCCTTTGAGTCGCAGGCCTGGGATCAGTGACCGTCTGCAGGATCTGTGAGTCAGAGCTCTCTGTGCTGGCACAGCTGTTTGTGGTGCTCAAAGCCTCTCTCTCTCTCTCCCCTCCTTCCAGGGATTTGTGTACAGCATTTGGGAAAGATGTTCTGAAATTAGTAGAAGCCAGACCCATGATCCATGAACTGCTAACGGAAGGGAGGAGATCCAAGACGAACAAAACGAAAACTCTCGCGACCTGGGCGACTAAAGAGCTGAGAAAACTGAAGAATCAAGCTTGGTAAGGGCTCCCTCCCACCTCCTTCCCTGCTCCACACTTTGGGGATCGGCCTGGAAGAGGCACAATCCCAAAGGCTCTGTTCTCCAGGAGGTTGGTTCTCGTTTATTTTCACTCTGGGGGTTGGTTTGTCAGGACAAATCCGGGGGAAGGAGGGATTGGGGGTGAAACATGGAATCATGGAATGGTTTGGGTTGGAAGGGACCTTAAAGCTCATCCAGTTCCACCCCCAGGGACACCTTCCTCTGTCCCAGGTTGCTCCAACCTGGCCTTGGACACTTCCAGGGATCCAGGGGCAGCCACAGCTTCTCTGGGCAACCTGTGCCAGGGCCTCCCCATCCTCCCAGGGAAGGATTCCTTCCCAATATCCCATCACTCCTTGCCCCCTCTGGCAGTTTAAAACCATTCCTGTCACTGTCTTCCCATATAAAAATCCCTCTCCTTCCTCAAATGTGTCACTTGTGCTCCTTGGGGACCCTCCAAACCTGCTGGAATTGAAGCCTTGGAGTTCAGGGAGCACCTGGGAGCTGCTCTCAGTGCCACAGTTCAGTTTTAGGGAGCTGGAATCTGATCCTCGGGGCTCCATTCCAACTCCAGGTATTCCATGATTCCACTGAAACACCTTTTAAAGGGAGCAGGTTGTAAAGGAAAAGTGGGATGGAGGATTATTTTGGCAGAATTGAGTGTCCCAGCTTTGTCACCCCTCTTGGAATTCCTTTAATATCCCTGTTATTTCTCTTGTGGTCCTGAAAGGTCGATTTTTTTCCATGTGAATGTTGGATTTGGGGGTTATTTTTTCGTAGAATCATGGAATTATTAAGGTTGGAAAAGCCCTCCAGGATCAAACCCACCCACCCACATCCCCAAACAGTGACAGACCCCTTTTTTTTTTTCTTTTTTTATTTTTTTCCCTCCCCTTGCTTCCAGATCTGTTACCATTGGGATGACACCTGAGAACCCCCACTGGAAAAATCTCCAATCTTTTGAAAAAAACCCGGAAGTGAGGAGTGTGCACGGATGCTGAATGTTTGGGAATGAGAGAGGATGAGTGTGAGTGAGGCTTGAAGAAAAAACAAAACACAAAAAAAACCCAACAACAACAACAACACACCACATTGAAAATCCCGGGAGAGCAGCCACGGGAGCAGCGCTGAGCCGGCATCGGGAATTCGGGAATTCTGTCCAAGCAACACGAGGGAGGCTCTTCTCCCAACAGCCCAGGACTGGCTTCTCCACGAGGAACGGCCAGTTGGGAGAGGAGAGAGAGAGAGGAAAAAAAACTGGGATCAACTGTGGTGCTCTGCGAGGTCTTGGCTGCTGGAGAGAGGTGGAGCTTTGGATTCTCCAGCGCGGGATGAGGAAAAAGGGGGAGGGTGAAGGATTTTTCAGTCGAGGAGTGAGTGTGTGTGAGTGAGGAGGTATCCACATTCTCAACTTCAAGTCATTGCAGTTTATCTTTTCCCAGAAAACACACAAAAAACCCCACAAAAAAACGAAGCAATCCCACGCAAAAAACATTACAAAGGGTTGGCTGTTGCATTTCATAAACTTAACGAGACGTTCGGTCCTACTGATGCAGCGTTAAGAGATGTACAAAAATAATAATAAAGCAGAAAAAAAAAAACACAGGTGAAAAGAGGATTAAAAGAAAAAAAGTAAAAAAAAAAATTTAAAAAAAAAGGTAAAAAAAAAAAATTTAAATAAAGGAAAGTCGCTCTTTAGGGCTTTTTATTTTTAGGGAAACGCTGACGAATGTTCAGAGCTCCCGGCAGGTGACGCTTGTCCTGCTCAGCAAAAAGCGCCTTTCCTTCCTTAAATATTGTTCAACTGTGAATGTAGAAATGGGGGGGGGGAAAAACACACAGAGGGAATAGGAAAAAAAATGGTCAAATCGAGATTTGGGGCTTAAAGAGTTCAAAAAAAAAAAAAAAGGCGTCAAAATAAATTAAAAAAATTTAGATTTAAAGTGCTCCGAATTTGGCTGTGAAAGGGAAAAAGATCTCTCCTGACTTGTACTGTAGCAGCCCAGAACACTCACACCGAAATTGTGCCAAAGAGTTCAAAAAAAATAAAGCAAACAGAAAAATAAAAAAAACTTGCGCAGATAATAATAATAAGAAGAAAAAACTTCAGGTGATATTTTTGGGACTGAGGAGAAATTCAACGTGCAAAACACACACAGGGAACTAAAAAAAAAACACAAAAAGCAGGAAAAATCGGATAAAATGCCATTTGGAAACTGCTTGGCCTTTTTTGTGCTCTTTATTTTGATCAGGTTTAATGTGGTTTTTTGGTCTCTCGCTGCACTTCAAAAAAAAAAAAAAACACACAACAGAAAAAAAAAGGAAAAAAAAAAAGAAATTTATATAAAATATATATATACTGAGTTGAGCTGACACGAGGCGGCACTTGTAAAAGGTTCTATTTTTCCACTGCAGTTGAAGATGAATAAAATGGTGTCAAACATTCCCCAATATTTTCCTTTTTTTTTTTTTTGCTTTTTTTTTTTCCTATTCTTGGCCTTTCCGAGCCCAAAGGGATAACCCAGGAATAACGAGTATTTTTATTTTGTTTTTTTCTCCCAATAGAGTAGTGACAAATCCGATGGGCGACTCCGCATGGAATTGGCTGTTTGCTGCTTCCCTGGTTTTCACATGAAGGATCAGAATTTCCCCCCCTGAAGGAAAGGGGAGGGGGAACAAAAAAAAACCAAAAAAAAACTAGAAAAAAAAAGATGTTTTTGAGGAATTCTCCCTTAGCCTGGAGTCAGCAATAAGCCAAGGAACAGCTCGGAGGAGGTGCAGGGTTTGGAGATTGGATTTTTCATTTCATTTTTGCCCCCTGGCAGCTGTTGGAGCCCCCGGGGGGGGGCACCGGGAAAGCTGCTCCTGGGAGGGAGAGCAGGAAAAGCCTTCAGCAGTATTTGGTCTGAATTCTTTTTTGGTTTTTTCCCCAGATTTTCTTCCTTTCAATTTTTCTTTCAATTTTTTTTCAACTTTTTTCTTTCAATTTTTCTTCCAAGAAGACTAAAGAAGAAAATAGTCTTTCTCCTTCCTCCTCCTTCCTCCCTTTTTCCTCCTTCTTCCTCCTCCTTTTTCCTCTTCCTCCTCCTTCCTTCCTCCTCCTTCATTTTCCCTTTTTATTTTTCCTCTTCCTTTTTTCTTTTTCGATTTCTTTTTTCCTTTTTCTTTATTTTTCTTTAATTTTTTCTCTTTTTTCTCATCATTTCCACTTTTTTTCATTTTTTCCTTTTCATTTTTTCTGGTTTTTTTTTCATTTTCTTCCTTTTTTTTTTAATTTTCTTCCTTTTTTAAAATTTTTTTCCATTTTCTTTTTCTTTTCATTTTTTTCCAATTTTTTCCATTTTTTATTTTTTTCAATTTTTTCATTTTCTTCTTTTTTTTCATTTTCTTCCATTTTCTTCCCTTTTTTCATTTTCTTCCAGTTTTTTCTTTTTTTCTCCCATTTTTCATTTTTTTCCTTTCTCCATTTTCTTCCATTTTTTTCATTTTTTTTTCCATTTTCTTCCTTTTTTTCCATTTTTTTCCGGGTTTTTTCCATTTTTTCCCCCTTTTTTTTTCTTTATTATTTTTCCCCGTTATCCCTACTTTTTTTTCCTTTCCCACCCATCTCCCCCCCCCTGCTGCTCCTCGGCTCCCTCCCGGAGCTGCCCCACAGCACCACACGCTCGTTACAGGGTATCAGACATGAATGTGCCTTCAGTGCTGGGCTCGGGCCGCCCCGGGGCCGCCTCTGCCCCAGTGTGCAGATAAAAAAAAACTTAATAAACGAGAATAAAGCGAAATAAAAGCGAACTAAAGCGAATCCCAGGTGTCGGAGCAGAGGAGGAGCTCTGGGAAGGGCTCCGGAGCACGGCCAGGGCCAGGCCTGGCTCAAACCTTTCTAGTAATGCCTTTTCTTTTTAGTTCGGTTCTGGAGGTTGGTTTTTGGTTTTTTGTTTGTTTTTTTTTTTTTTTGGGGGGGGGGGGGGGTTGGGGGGGGTGGGAGTTTCCTAAATATGAATTTAAAAAAATTTAAAAAACTATTAAAAAAAAAAAAAGCAAAAAGCCATTCCTGGGTTTGGGGCGCGAGGGAGGAACCTGAGCATTCCTCAGTGCGACCTGTGTCTGTCCTGTGTGGCTGTAAAGGCTGTAGACAGCAGGAGAATAAAGTACAGAGACAGTAGTGGAACAAACCTGTGTCTGGCCTCTTTATTTGGGGTTTTTTTGGGGGGTTTTGGTGCAGGGGAATCTTCCCAAAATCAAAGGAGCCGCCCTGTTATCCCCGATCCCATCGCTGTGGGTTGAGGGCAAAACACCTCTTTGAGATCCTTTTGTGGTTTTTTTTTTTAAGCAAATTAAACTTGGCAAGTTTAATTGATAGCATAAGTAATAATTAATGGAATAAATAATTTTTTTTTTTTTTAAATTATTTTCTTCCTCCAAGTCTCGTTCCAGCACTAGAACTGAAACGTGGTTGGCTCAGCAGAGGCTGCCCAGGCTGGTGCTGGAGATTCCAAACTTCTGGGGATTCCACACTCCCAGAAATTCCAAACTGCTGGGCATTCCTTACTCCCGGAGATCCTGAACCACTGGAGTTTTTGGATATTCCAAACTGCCCGAGATCTGGCTCTGTGTAGGTGCTGTCAGTGATAACTCCCCTCTGCTCCTTTGTCCTGCTCTTCCCCTCTCAACCAACCCCTTGGTGCAGGTGGGGGACAAGTTTAACCTCATCCCCCGTCAACACAACCCCGAAATCGCGCCTCCAAATTGTTTAATTAATTAAATTTCATCGATTAATCAGCCAAAGAACCATCCCTTTGATGCTCCTCCGCCTTCACCCATCACCATCACCCCGCCCCGTGACAACCACGGGGGGAAAGGACCCCGGGGAGGAGCCGTTTATTTACCTCCCGAATCCCAAAAATCCCACTTATTTTTTTGGTTTTTTCCCTTCCCTTTTGCTGCCTCATTTCCCCCGAGGCCGCTGCCAGGATCCTTCCCCCGCCGTGTCGGAGACACGTGGGTGGGTGAGCGCTCCGGGGAGTGACGAGCTCCCGTTTCCTCTCCCGGGGGATCCGGAGGTGACAGCGCTGTGTCATCAGCCATCTGTGCCACCCCGGCGCCCGGGGACACCCGCAGCATTCCCGGGATCAGCCCCCCGGGCCCCTTTCCCCTGGGCTGGGTTTAGGGTGGGGCACCTTTTTCCTCGGGAGAGGTGGGAAAAACAAGCGACGACTCGGGTTTGGAGCCTCGGCGGTGCCTCCTCCCAGTCGCTGTCTGGCGCTTTCCCACCCCGAGTGTGGCACTTTCCCACCCTGGGGGCGGCTCCACGAGGGGACGTGTCCCTGGAGTTGGTGTCACCCTCTGGAATGTGAATTCCCAGCTGAAGGGACCCGAACTTTGCAGCTTTTTTTCCTTGTCGAGGTGGTTTTGCCCTTTGCTCTGTGTACCGGGGAGTGCTGGAGGAGCCACATTCCTCCTGATCATTCCTGATCCTCCTGATCATTCCCGATCCTCCTGATCATTCCCATTCCACAGGGATCATCACTGCTCCTGTGCCCTCACCTGCTGGGGCTTCCCTGTCGCACTGAAATCCCAGGAATCCAGATGAGAGACATCCCTTCTCCCTGATTCCAGCACCCAGATGTGCCACGTGGGCACTGAGCCGGGATCGGGATCAGGATGAGTGTGGAAGAGCTGAGCCAGGATCAGGATGCTGGATCTGTGGGATGGGTGCTTGGATATTCCCAGGAAACCCCAGAAGTGCCTCCAACCAGCCCAGGGATCCCTCTGGCAGTGGGGGGAACGAGCTCAGTGCTGGATTTATGAACACACGGGGATGTTCTTCCAGGCCAGGGATGTTTTTCCAGGCCAGGGATGTTCTTCCAGGCCGGAATTTTTCCACAGCAGGGCAGGATAAGCCAAGTGGAAAATGGTCTGAGGTTTTCCATGATGAGGGTCTCTCCACACAGACACAGCTACTCGTGGGGATGGGGGTTGGTGTTCCCACTCTGGACACTGTTTGTGGGTCAAGGCAGGTAAAGTCTTGGATTGAGGGATCCAACGGGCTCCCTAATTCCTCCTGAAAGGGGTTAAGGAGGGAACAAACCCAGGACTGTCACTGAGGATGATGGAGGGGATGTTTTTGGGTTCAACTGATGCTTCCAGCACAGCCCAGGCCTCGTGGGAAGAACTGGCAGCCTCCAAGAATCCTGGGCTGGGAGCTGGGAGAGATCCTTGGGAGCTGGGAGAGATCCCTGCGAGCTGGGAGAGATCCCTGGGAGCTGGGAGAGATCCCTGCTCTTCTCCCCCTCTTTTCCTTTCCCTGCTCTTCCCTGCTCTCCATCATTCCCTGCCACAGGCTCCGTGGAAGTGCCCTGAGGCCCCGAGGGTGCCCGAGATGCGTTTAGAGTTAAATAATTCACGGAGCTGGGATGGGAATCCGGGAGAGCGGCAGGCGGGAGGACGCTGGGAATGCAGGGAAGCAGCCCCGGGCACAGGGCAGGGCCAGGAGCCCAGGGACCATCCCCGGCAGGCAGTGGAGGCTCCTGGGACACGGGGAGGGACAAACGTGGATTCGAGAGGATTTTGGAGCAGAAGAAAAGCTCCAGGTGGAGCCCCCGGGCAGGAGGGAGGGGCTGGGGGCAGAGGGGCCATGAAGGGGGAAGGCTGGTGGGATGAGGGCAGCCCTGCCTATATCCCTGCCCTGATCCCTGCCCATATCCCTGCCCTGATCCCTGCCTGTATCCCTGCCCTCATCCCTGCCCTCATCCCTTCCCTCGTCCCTTCTCTCATCCCTGCTCTCATCCCTTCCCTCACCCCTTCCCTCATCCCTTCCCTC
>NW_020897854.1:29018-41854 GCF_003984885.1 Neopelma chrysocephalum
GGGGGGGGAAACAAGGGCCGGGTGAAGCCAAATCCGGGTTTTGCCCCGATTCCTTTTCCCCTCTCCCAATGAGCCAGGAGTGCTGGAGGCAGATGACCGGGATCAGGATCACTCCAGCAGCTCCCAGCTTGCCTTTGCTGCTGGATCCCCCCAGTCCCTCATCCCAGTGGGGTGGGATGAGGCCTTTCCAGGGATCCTCGTGCCACCGGGGTCACGCAGAGCCACATCCACACCGTGGGTCTGTCCTTGCCAAGCCGTGGGTCCGTCCATCCGGGATCTGGGACCTGGCAGGGATCCCCCCAGCCCGGGGGGGCTGCAGGGGGTCCCTCCCCCAGGGCCCCGTTGGAGCGGCAGCGGCGGCGAAAGGAGAGCAGCTATTAATAACCCTGAGCTGCACAGGGAAAAGATGTAATTCCATAATGGAAGCGGCTCCGAGAACAATTCAGGGAATAAAACGTTCGGGGGGGGGGTTGGGGAGGGGGGGGGGGGGAGGGGGCAGAGGGGGAGCCCAGCCCCCACCGTGCAGAGCCTGTGACCCCCCCAGGGGATGAAGGCGAGAAACCCCCCCGGCCCCGGGACCACCTTTTTTGGGGGGGTCTCTCGGGTGCAGGAGGGGGGGCGGAGGGGATTGGGAGTCTCAGGGGGACGGGGGGTCCGGGGCATCGCGTGTGTCCCCCCCGGGGGCCCCCGCGGGGGCCGGCCGGGCCCCCGGGGGGGGGGGGGCCCCCCCCCGGGGGGGGGGGGGCCCCGCCCCGGGGGGGGGTCACAGCCCCGGGGGCGGCCCCGGCGCGTGGCGGGGGAGGGGCTGGCGGCCGCCCGGTGCCCACGTGGTCCGTCGGTGCCTCCGGAGCGGAAGAAACGGCGGCGGGGCCGGGGCTGCGGCGGGGGACCGGGAAAACGGGAGCGGCACCGGGAGCGGGACCCGGCGGGGCGGGGACGGAGCCGCATCCCGGCGGGCGCCGCCGCAGCGCAGCATCGGCGCCGGTGAGTGCGGGGCCTGGGCCGGGGGGACACGGCGGGGGGACGGCGGGGGAGGAGGGGGGACAACGGGCTGCCCCCGCCCCACCGGGCCTGTCTCCTCCCGCCACATCGCGACCCCCATCCCCGTCTCCTCCATCCCCATCTCCCCCCACTGCCGCCTTCACCCCGCGGGTCCATCCCGCGGCTTCATCCTCATCGCCGGCTCCGTCCTCATCATCATCCTCATCCCCTGCTCCATCCCCATTCCCATCCCGGGCTCCATTCTCGTCCTTATCCCCATCCCCATCCCCGTTCCCGGCTCCATCCTCATCCCCATCCGCGGTTCCGTCCCCCCATCTCCGTCCCTTGTTCCATCCCGGCTCCATCCTCATCCCCATCCTGGCTCCATCCTCATCCTCATCCCCATCCCGGCTCCGCCCCGGACCCCTCCTGCGTTTCCGTCCCTGTCCCCCGCCCGGCGACCCCCGGCCCGCTGCGGCCCCGGGCTGGGCGCGGGGGGGGCCGGGCGGCCCCGGGCCGGGCCGGGGGCGCTCGGGGAGGGTTTAGCGGAGGCTCCGGGGCCGCCACAGGCCGGACCCCCCCGCTGCGACCCCCGCTCGGGCTCAGCCGCGCGCTGACCCCCTTTCCACGCCAGTTCCACGCCGTCTCCACGCCGTTTCCACGCCGCTGCCCTTGCTCGTGGCCCTGGCCGTGGCATCGCCCCCTCCCCTCAGCCCCCACGAACCGGGAAGGCGCTCGGAGCATCCCAGCGATGAGGAGGGGGCTCGTCCCCCCGCAGCCCCCCCGAGGCTCGGGGCAGGGGGTGCGTGGTCGGGGGGGCTGCCCTGGGTTGGCTCCTAATGCACCCCCCCGACCCCCAGAGGGCTGTTTGGGGGGGGTCATGCAGCGGCGTGGGGTCTGTCCCCAACACCAGCTGGGTGCCAGCGGCCCGGCAGCACCCACTGCCTGGCACATCCCATTCCCAGCCCTATTCCCACGGGCACGCTGGAACACTGACCTGCCTCCGGCTGTCCCAGCACCAGGGAGCTGCAACCCCATTTTTCGCTCTTTTCCAAGGCATTTGTAGGCCTCGAGGAGGGGCTGGCTGCTGGGAACGTGGAGGGAGCGTGGAAGGAACGCGGAGGGAGCCGTGGGGACCTCGGCCGTTAACCCTGGAACCTCATGAGAACGTCACCACCTCCCCCTGACCCTCCCGTGGACCATCCCTGGAGCACCCGCCCGCCCTGGCTCCCTGCCCACACCTGAGACACACACACACACGTGTGCCCGCCCTGCCCACACCTGAGACACACACACACACACGTGTGCCCACCCTGCCCACATCTGAGACCCGTGTGCCCGCGCCGCCGCCCTGCCCAGCCCGCGCCGCTTCGCCCCACCCCTGGGGCCCGCTGCCAGGTGGGTGCCACGGACAGGGAGATGATGGGGAAACCGAGGCATGGGAGTTTGGGGAGCAGCAGGGCCGGGCCAGGGGGCTCTGGGCCGGGCTGGGGGTGCAGAGCTGCCTCCAGGCCCTGTGTGTCCTGTCCCCGTGGGCAAGGCCTGGGCAGGGGTTTGGGAACAGCCCAGTGAACCAGGACTCCTGGGGTCTCGCTTTGAGGGGACACCAGAGCTTGGGGAGTCTCCTCTTGGCTTACAGAGGTGCCTCAGTTTCCCCAAGGGGGTGAGGACGGTGCCCAAGCAGAGGTGGGTCCCCTCCATCACCGCCCCGGGGAGTGGATTTGAGACCCTCCCAGGGGTCGTGGTGCCGGGGGGTTTATCCCTGTTTCAGCCCCTGGCTGCCCACAGGAGTGCCCGGCCTGGCATTGCCAGCGGGGCTGGGCTGTCCCCAGGCTGCACCAGTGGCTCGGGGGGGGGGGCTGTGCCATCCTCCCCTCGTCCCCCTGCAGATCTCTCCTCCCTCTCCCGGCTCTGTGCCATGAATTATTTGTGCGGCCGTGGCTCCCAGATGTCTGACGAGCCGGCGGGGGCTGCGCCTGCCCGGCGGCCACCCCGGTGCCCACCCCGGTGCCCGCGGGATCCCTGGATGGGACAGGAGGGGCAGTGCCGGGGCACCGCGTGCGGGTACCGGGGATCAGCACCCCGGGCACTGCCACCTCCCCACCCGGGACGGCCCCGTGCCGAACAACCCGGGAGCCACCGGGGGCGGCGGCTTTGGGATCCTCCGCCACCCACAATCCTCGTCCGGGGGGTGGGCGGGACGGGACGGGACGCCCCCCGGGCCGGTGCGGGGCCGGTGTCGGGAGGCGGGTGGGCCCCAGGGGGGGGCGAGCGGCAGCGCCGGTATATAGGGCACGGCGCGGGCTGTGCCGGCGCGGAGGCGTGGGAGGCCGGGAAGCAGCTCGCGTGCGGCACAGGGCGGGGAGGCAGCGGCACCGGACGCTATTTCTGGTGCTCGTTCCCCGAGGGGATGTGGGGGAAAGTCACCGTGTCCCCCCTGCCGGGCTGCTCTGCTGGGGACGGGCTCTGCTCCCACCCCCGGCCCGGGCGGTGAGGGGGGGTCGGGGGGTGTCCCCCCTTTCCCTGGTGGGGACAGAGGTGATTGCATGGCCAGTGTGCCCCTGCCACCCCCGGGGACGCTGTGGCAGCTCCTGGGATTGGGATTGTCCCTCCTCCATCACCTGTTGTTTTTGGGACACGCTGAGCTCCCTCAAATCCCCCTCTGTCCCCAGGACCCATCCAGGCTCGTCCATCCTGGATCCCACCCCGGTGTCCCCGCAGTTCCGGGGGCTGGCTCTGGTTGGGTCTATCTGTCTGTGTGTCTGTCTGTCTGTCCCGTGCCCCCTTCCAGGCAGGACATGGACTCCATGTTCGAGGACGACATCAGCATCCTGACGCAGGAGGCGCTGGGGCCGGACGAGGACTGGCTGGACAGCCCCAACACCGACCTGTCGGGGGAGATGTGCTCGGCCTCGCACTTCGCCCTCATCACCGCCTACGACGACATCAAGAACCGGCTCACGGGGCTGGAGAGGGAGAACTCCACGCTCAAGCGCCGCCTCAAGATGTACGAGGTCAAGGTGAGGGGTCAGGAGGGGTTGGGGGGGTTTTAGGGCCGGGGGGGCCCCGCTGACCCCCTGCCCCGCGGCCGCAGTACCCCCTGATCGGCGAGTTCGGGGAGGAGCACATCTTCTCCCTCTACGAGGCCAAGGAGACGTCGCTGCTCAAGAGCGAGAAGGCGTCGCTGCAGCAGCAGCTCAACCAGTTCCAGCACGAGGTGAGCAGAGATGGCAGGGATGGGGGACATGGGGGGGGTCCCCGAGCTGCCCACCCACCCCCTGCCTGCTCCCCCCTGGCAGCTGCAGAAGAGCAAAGAGCGGGAGGAGCAGCTGGAGGAGATGATCCAGGCGTACGAGAAGCTCTGCGTGGAGAAGGCTGACCTGGAGACCGAGCTGGGAGAGATGGTGGGTGACGGCCCCTGGGGCCTGGGGACGTCGGGGTGCCCTTCCCCTCTCCGTGGCAGCAGCTGGGCCGACAGCATCTCCACCCCAGGGGATGCAGGGCTGGGGGGGCCGTGTCGGGGGTTGTGGTGATGCACCGGCTCAGCTTTATCCATCTTCCCCCTCCAACCCTGCCAAGGGATGCTCCCGGCTCCTGTGTGGTGCCAGTCCTACTCCCAGGGTTGGGTGGGCATCCCTGGCTCCCCTTTCCCACCCAGATGATTCCCTGCCAGCTGAGGGGACACCCCCACCCTGCCACCCTCACCAGCACCACAGGGACCCCAAGAACAGGGTTTGGGGCAGGATGAGCAGGGTTTGGGACAGGATGAGCAGGGTTTTGGGGCAGGATGAGCAGGGTTTTGGGGCAGGATGAGCAGGGTTTGGGGAAGGATGAGCAGGGTTTTGGGGCAGGATGAGCAGGGGTTTGGGGCAGGATGAGCAGGGTTTGGGGCAGGATGAGCAGGGTTTTGGGGCAGGATGAGCCCCAGGAAGGGGGGGCTCAGCTCATCCCTGTCCCCTCCCCGGGCAGCGGGCGCTGGTGGAGACTCACCTGAGCCGCATCCGGAGCCTGGAGCAGCAGCTGCGGCAGCGCGACGGCGGCGCCTTCCCGGGGCTGGGCACCCCCCTGCCCGGCCAGGAGGTGCCTTTCCTCACCCTGCACCCCAACCCCGGGCTGAGCCACGGTGAGACACCCCCTCCCTGCCCCGCGGGACCCCCTGGGCCGGGGCTGGGGGCTGATCCGTGCGGGTCCCGCAGTGCTGGAGCGCGCCGGGGGCTGGCAGAGCCGGGCCATGGAGGCGCAGGGCCGGCTGGAGGCTGAGCTGGAGGCGGCGCGGCAGGAGAACCAGCGCGCCCAGCACCGCGAGGAGCACCTCAAGGCCGAGTGCGAGAGGCTGCAGGCGGAGCTGAAGCACCTGCAGGACACCCGTGAGCAGGTACGGGGCGGGCCCGGCCCTGTGGGACCACCCCCGGACAGCGGTGGGTGGGGGTCTGGGTGCTGATGGGGTGTCTGCTCTCCCCAGAGCAGGGATGGGGCAGGGTCTATCCGTGTGGGACCCCCTGTCCATGGTGGGTGGGGTCCGGGTGTTTGGTGGGGTGTTTGCTCTTCCCGGAGCAGGGATGGGGCAGGGTCTGGCTGTGTGAGACCCCCTGTCCGTAGTGGGTGGGGGTCTGGGTGTTTGGTGGGGTGTCTGCTCTCCCTGGAGCAGAGATGGGGCAGGTCTGGCCCTCCTGTCCATGGTGGGTGGGGGTCTGGGTGCTGAAGGGGTGTCTGCTCTCCCCGGAGCAGGAATGGGGCAGGTCTGGCCCTGTGAGACCCCCTGTCCGTGGTGGGTGGGGGTCCGGGTGCTGACAGGGTCTGGTCTCCCTGGAGCAGGGATGGGGCAGGGTCTGCCCCACAGGGCAGGTCTCTGTCGGACCCTCTGTCCATGGTGGATGGGGTGTTTGGTGGGGTGTCTGCTCTCCCCAGAGCAGGGATGGGGCAGGGTCTGGCCCTGTGGGACCCCCTGTCCGTGGTGGGTGGGAGTCCGGGTGTTTGGTGGGGTGTCTGCTCCCCCTGGAGCAGGGATGGGGCAGGGTCTGGCCCTGTGGGACCCCCTGCCCGTGGTGGGTGGGGGTCCGGGTGCTGACAGGGTTCCTGCTCTCCCCAGGAGCAGTCGGAGCGGGACATGGCCTGGGTGAAGAAGGTGGGCGACGACCAGTAAGTGCTGGGAGGGGGCTGGGCTGCGCTGGGGGGTCCCCGCTCTGGCAGGCAGGGATGGGGGCACACGGGGACCATCTGTGGGGCACCACTGGGCGTCACAGCCAGAGTGGGGACAGGACCCGCTTTGGGAGGGGTCCCTGGGGGTTCCCCACCTTGAGGTGCTGCAGAGGGTGGGATCCTGCACCCCAAGAGCAGTTGCTGGGGTCCTGCACCCCAAAATTGCTGCACCCCGGTAATTTGGAGCTGAGCAGGGCTCTGGGTTCGGGGTGCCTGGTGCCACACGGTGTGTGCAGTGTCTGGTGCCCAGTGCCCGGTACCTGGTGCCCGGTGGTGTGTCCGGTGCCCGGTGCCGCCTCGGAGCTGCCTCCAGAGGGCACTGACGGCCCGTGGCTGCCGAGCGGCACCGAGGATCGTCACCGGCTGTCACCCAACAGCGCCAACCCGTGCCACGCCTGGGCACCGATCCACGCCGGCCCCGCAGCACCGACCCGTGCCAACCACAGGGCACCAACCCACGCCAAGTACAGGGCACCAATCTGTGCCAGCTGTGTGGCACTGGGCATCACTGTGTGGCACCAAGGCACGCCATCCCTATGGCACTAATCAATGCCATCCCTACAGCAGCAATCCATGCCATCCTCATGGCACCAATCCGTGCCATCCTTATGGCACTAATCCATGCCATCCTCATGGCACAAAACCATGCCATTCCTATGGCACCAATCCATGTCAACTGCACAGCACCAAACCATCCCAACCCTATGGCACCAGTCCATGCCATCTTCATGGCACCAATACGTGCCAGCTCTGTGGCACCAATCCATGCCATCCCCATGGCACCAATCTATGCCATTCCTACGGTACCAATCCATGCCATCCTCATGGGATCAATCTATGCCATTCCTATGGCACCAATCCATGCCATCCCTATGGCACTAATCCATGCCATCCCTACGGCACCAGTCCATGCCATCTCCATGGTACCAATCTATGCCATTCCTATGGTATCAATCCATGCCATCCCTGTGACACTAATCCATACCATCCTCATGGCACCAATCCATGCCAATCATTCTCCAGCCCATCTGCCCTGGGCAGTGCCAGGATCATGCCCAACTTGCCTGGAGCCACTGGCTCCCCCTCCTCCGTGGCCAAACCCTGCTGGAGGGTTTCCCTTGGCACTGGTGTAACCGGGTGTGGAGCCCCTGTGGTGCCAGTGCTGGGTGTGGGTCTCTCCTCCACCTCTTCCCAGTGCCCCCCTGGCTGCATCCCTGATCTGTGGGTGCTCCATGTGGGCACCCCTGGGTGCCACATGTGGTGCTGGACAAGGGGCTGAGCGTCTCAGCTTTGGGTGTTTGGGCCAAGACACCCCAAATCTGGGCAGAGCTGGCGGGAGGTGGGGCTGTGACCAGACCCCTCGGGGCCCACGGTGGCATCAGGGTGGGCACAGCCTGAAATCAGCCGCCTGCAGCTGGTTTGATTTGGCAGCAGCCCCCATGCCCCGCATTCCATGCCCACCCCGGGATGTGCCAGCGGGATTTCGCACCCCCGTGTCCCCCCCACCCCCTGACACCGTGCAGGACGTGCCAGGCTGGCACTGTACCCCCCCCCCCGGGCAGCCTGTGCTGAGCTGTGGATGGATCAAAGGCGACACACGGGGGCTGGGAAGGTGCTGAGGTGGTGTTGGGGTTCCCCCTCCTTTTCCAGAGGTGTCGGAAGCTTTCGCTCTTTCCTTGTCTTCCCGGCACAAATCAGAGTGGGGGGATCCGGGGAGGGGGTTGATCCATCCACACTGGCATCCCTGGGAGGTGCCCACCTCTCTGCTGCACATCCCGGGGTCGGGGGGGGTCCCTTCCCTATTCCTCCCCACTCTTCCTCACCTTAATTCACTTTATTTCCATCAAATCCAATCTCCCGTGCCTGGGACCCCTCCCGTGCTCACCCCTCATTTTATCCCCCTCTCCCTCTTCCCACAGTACTCATTCCCCCCTCCCCGGGGAAACAAATCTCCCAATCCCACCTTCTTTCCAAACCCAAATTCCGCCGGTTGGGAAGGGGAAATCGAGGCACAATCCTGCCCCGGGGGCACCTTTCCCCCTCCCCGGGCTCAGCCCTTCCCTCCCCGCTCCGATCTCGCCGATTCAGCTCTTTTTTGTCGCCTGCTCCTCTCCCCGCCACTCTTTTGGTGTGAAAAGCGCCTTATCGGCGTTTTCCATCGCCGGGGTGATTTTCTGGTGCTTTGCCACAGCGGGCGGGGGGCCGCTTTTCCTTCTTTTTGGTTTCTTTTCTTAGTTTTGCCCTTTCCCACCCCCCCTTCCCCTCCCTTTCTGAGCTCGCGGCAATTCCCGCTGGGGATTCCTCGGGAAGGACGAGCCGAGTGGAAAACGGGAGCAGCCGGGATGCGCGGGGGGAGCTGGGGAGGGGGCCGGCAGGGCTGGACTGGGGGTTGTTGGCTCTGTCCGGGGACATCTCCCGGTGTTTGTGCCCTCGGTGCCACCCTGGCAGGGCCACGGGGACTCCGGGGACATGTCCTGGCGACCCGGTTGGGGAGAAGTGTGTTGCCTTTCATTTTCTTTTCCTTTTTCTCTCTTTCACTCTCTTATTTTTCTCCCTTTTTTCCCCCTGTTTTCTTATTTGTTTTTATTTCCATGAATTTTTTTTTTATTTTCAATATTTTCTTCTTTTCTTATTTTTCTACTTTTTTTTTTAGTCTATATCCTTTTTCTCCCATTTCCCTTCTTTCCCTTCTTTTTTCTTTTCCTTCTTTTCCTTTTTCCCTTCCTTTCCTTCTTTTCCTTCACACACTATTCCTCTCATTCTTTTTCTCCTTTTCCTGACTTTTCTTCCTTTTCTCTCTGTATTCTTCTTTTTCTTCTCTTTTCTTTCTTCTCCTCCTTTTCCACTCTTTCTCCCTCTTGTCTCTATATCCTTATTTCCTTCTTTTCCCTCTTTTTCCCCCTCCCTACATTCTTCCTTCCTTATTTTCTCGCTTTCCCTCCTACACCCTTATTTTTCTTATTTTCTCCACGCAACCTTTTCCTTCTTTTCCCTCTTTTTTTTCGCCTCCCCTTCATCCTTTTTCTCACCATACCCTTCCTTTCCTGCCCTTCCCCTGCTGTCCCCGCCGTCCCCCCGGGGGGCAGGGGCAGGACCGGCGCTGTCAGCCGCGGTTACGAGCGGCGGCTCCGGGTGCCGGGGGTGTCACAACGGCTCAGCGGAGCCTTGCGAGGACGCGCCGAGCGCGGCCCCGCGGGGGCCTCACAGGCGGCTTCTCCCTTCACATCCCCGCGGAGAAGCCGGGCTGGGAAAGCGACACCAACCCGGGGCGCGGTTGATGGTTTTGTCACAGAGCTCTCGGGGAAAGGGGGGGGTGAGGACCCACCTCCCGGATGCTCCCGCAACTTTTCCCTGTTTTGAGTGGACGAGCTGAATTTGGGGTGGTTTGGGGGGTTCTCCTCTGGGAGGGGGGTCAGCGGGGCCGTGTCACCCTCAGAGCCACCCTGTTGCGTCCCCCCCCGCAGGGTGAACCTGGCGCTGGCCTACACGGAGCTGACGGAGGAGCTGTGCCGCCTGCGGAACCTCAGCTCCCTGCAGAGCCAGATCCTGCGGGCCCTGCTGCAGGAGAAGGGCCTCAACGGCGGTAAGGGGGGGGCCCGGGGGGCTGCACCCCGCTGCCGGGCAGGGAGGGGGGCACAGGGGCCGGGAGGACGGGGTTGGCTGCCCTCGGACTCCTGACGGTGCTGAGCTGATGCGGGTGTTGGTCCTGCCCTGGGAACATCCTGGGATCATCCCGGGATCATCCCACCCCAGGGGAGCCCATACCTGGGAGCATTCTGCCCCAGGAGAGTCCCACCCCGAGAATGTCCCTGGGAGCATCCATATCTGGAAGCATCCGTATCTGGAAGTGTCCCACCCCAGGAGCACCCATTCCTGGGAGCTTCCCGCCCCAAGAACATCCGTACCTGGGATCATTCCACCCCAATGGCATCCATTCCTGGGACAATCCATCCCTGGGATCATCCCACCCCAAAGGCATCCATCCCTGGGAGCATCCATCCCTGGGAGAATCAATACCTGGGAACATCCATCCTTGGGTGCACCCCCCTCCAAAAGCATCAACCCCCAGGATCATCCCACCCCGGGATTGTCCCATCCCCAGCATCACCCTTCCCACCGGGGGTCCCCGCGGCCACATCCCCCCCCTTCCACCCGGGATGTCCGAGGGATATTTTCCACACCGCTAACGGGGTCGGGGGGGTTTTCCTTTTGCAGGCCAGCGCCACTCCCCGCTGTCCCAGTGCCACTCCCCTCTGTCCCAGTGCCACTCCCCTCTGTCCCAGTGCCACTCCCCTCTGTCCCAGTGCCACTCCCCGCTGTCCCAGTGCCACTCCCCGGCCCCGCAGCGCCGCTCGCCCGCCCCGCAGTGCCCCTCGCCCGCCCCGCCGGGGCGCTCCCAGTGCCAATCCCCCGCCCTCCAGCGCCGCTCCCCGGGCCCCCCCAGCCAGTCGCCGGCCCAGCAGCGCCGCTCGCCAGCCCCCGGCCCCTGCCAGTCCCCCGCGCAGCAGCGCCGGTCGCCGGTGCCCCCCTCCAGCCAGTCCCCGGCGCAGCAGCGCCGATCCCCGGCTCCGCCACCACCGCCCTGCCCGTCCCCGGCCTCGGCGTCCCCGCACCGGCTGCCCGGCGAGAGGATGGAGCTGGGGGGCTACGCCAAACCCTCCAGCCGCCACATCAAGGCCGGCTTCCAGGGCCGCCGCAGCTACTCGGAGGTGACCAACGTGGCCCTGTACCAGCAGCAGAGCCGCTCGCTGTGGCTGCAGCCCGAGGCGTCCACGCTGCCCAAGCACCGGCCCTACGGGGGCGAGGTGTACCTGGGGGGCGCGGGGGCCCCGCTGAGCGCCCGCCAGCCCTTCGAGGAGCACGTCGTGCGCTGCTTCGACAAGCAGCAGCAGTCGTCGGACGAGGAGGAGTGGGCCCTGCCCAGCCCGCCCAGCCCCGAGGCCGGGGCCATCCGCTGCGCCTCCTTCTGTGCCGGCTTCCCCGCACCCGACGCCGACGCCGTGCGCAGGACGGCCGCTGCCTACGCCCGGGCAGAACACGCCCAGTCCTGGCCCTCCATCAACGTGAGTGGGACCTCCCATGCCCCGCTCGAGGGGGTTGGAGAGCAGGAAGCATCAACGTGCCCCATGGGCCTGGTTTAGCACCGTAGATTCCATGTTTCCAGCCCGCTTCGGTCCTGCCACCTGGAATGCTCCAGGGAGGGGATGGAGGGGGATGTGGCCCCCCCTGGGGTCTCAGCACCACCCTGTGTCCCCACAGCTGCTGCTGGAGACCCCTTGCACCCCAGAGGGTGTTGTTGTGGGTTGGAGGGCAGGAAGCATCAACCCGCCCCACAGGCCTGGTTTAGCACCTCAGATTCTGAGATTCTAACCCGCCTCGGTGCTGGCGCCTGGAATGTTCCAGGGAGGGGATGGTGGGGGAAGTGTGGTCAGTCTGGGGGTCTCAGCCCTTCCCTGTGCCCCCACAGCTGCTGCTGGAGACCCCCCACACCCTGGAGGGTGTTGTTGTGGGTTGGAGGGCAGGAAGCATCAACCCACCCCCCAGGCAGGGTTTAGTGCCTCAGATTCCATGTTTTTAACCCAGCTTGCTCCCGGCAGTGGGAATGTCCCAGGGAGGGGATGGGGGGGATGTGACCATGCTGGGGGGGGTCTCAGCCCTACCCTGTGCCCCCACAGCTGCTGCTGGAGACGGTGGACTCGGAGGTGAGGAGCTGCCCCCTGTGCCAGCTGGCCTTCCCCATCGGGTACCCGGACGATGCCCTGGTGAAGCACATCGACTCCCACCTGGAGAACAGCAAGATCTGAGCCTTCCCCCCGCCCGTTCCCGACCTTTGGATGCTGCATGAAAAACACACCAGGAGCGCCACCAGCTCCCGAAATACCTCCAAGTCTTCAGTAGCTACAGAAAGACTGAGCCCCCCCCACACACACCCCCCGGAGCCCCCCGGAGCCCCCCCAGCCCCCTGCAAGTGGGTTCCTCGCCCCGTCCCTGCGTCCGTGCCAGGTTTGGATGCTGGAATTTGGGGTGCCAGGATCACGCCATCCCCAGGTGGTGGCCAGAGGGGACCCGTCTGTGCCCTCGGGTGTCCTCTGCACCCTCGGGTGTCGCTGCTTGATCTCAGGGAGGATCCGAGGGGCCGGGTCCTGGATCCGGCCCCCAGGAAGCGGGTGGGGGGAAGGGGCTGCCCCTTCCCCTGCTCCTGGGGTCAGAGTTGGGGTTGGGGGGGCAGCTGCTTGTTCTCGGTCCCCCTCTCCCCATCCCGCCAGTTCGAGCATCTTTTACACTCAAAGCGCCCCCTCCCCTCAGTGTCTTCCCCCCTCCCCCCAAAGATGCTGCTGAGAAACGGCCCCCGAGGCGCAGCAAGGACCCCTCCCCTCACACTGCACTGGGCTCCGCGGCCCTGGGGGCTCTCCCTGACACCCCCCCCCCGGCGTGGGGACAGCGCAGCCCCCCAGCAGCCCCCCTCCATCCCCCCCGGACCCCCCCTGCTTTGGCCGGGGGGCTGCAGGCGGCCGCTCACCCTGAGCCCCCCACCCTGTCCCCCCCGCTCCCCGTCCCCCCACGTTCAATCTACCTCAACGCCGCCGGGAGAGGGGGGTCCGCAGCACTGTCCCCCCCTCACTGAGCCGCTCTGCGCTGCATGTCCCCCCCCCCCC
>NW_020897854.1:41954-45958 GCF_003984885.1 Neopelma chrysocephalum
CCCCCCCTCCCGCACCCCCGGGGGCTCGGCCGGGTGCGACCCCGCCCCTGCCCCGGCACCCCCCCCCGGGCAGAGGGAGCCGTCCCCGCTGTGACGCCACCGACCCCAATAAAACCTTTCCAGCGCCCAAAATGCCACGTGGGGGGCGAAGCCGTCTCCTCTCTTTGGGTCCCTGGGGAAGGGGAGGGGGGGTCCAGGATGCGGGTGGCACCCCCGGGGCTGGGGTGGGGCAGGGGGCGAGCCTGGGGCTGGCACGGCCAACCCTGGCAGAACCAACTTGTGTCACCGGGGTGGCTGAGGGGGGTGAGGGGGTTTGAGAGCCCATTGCCGGTGTCCTGCACCCCTGTCCCTGTTCCTGGTGACACATTTCGGGCTGGTGGGTGACACAAAACGGGACCATCAGAAGCAAAACCAAAAACTCACCAGCGCCGTGGTGACAGAGGGGACAAACCCCGGCGGGTGGGTCCCCGTGCAGGGCTTGGGGGTCCTCCTGGATATCCTGGAGGACGGGTCTTCCAGAGACCCCTCCCTCCCTCCCCCAGTGGGTACCACGGCTGGGGAAGCACCGCAAGACCCACTTCTCTGTGTTATTGTAGGTCCTACACGGGCTGAGGGTCTGGGGCTGCCCTGTGGGACCCCCGGGGTGATTTTTACACCCCCGTGGGGGCTGAGGGCGCACGACCCCCGGGGCTGAAACGCCCTCAAACTCGGCTGCTCGTGGAAAATCCCATCTGCTGGCTCGGGCAGGGAGCACCAGTGTGATGAGTTGCGGCCGTTCTCCGACCGCCCTGCCCGGGCAGGCTGCGGGAGGCGAGGGCGGGAGGGTCTGTCCCGTCCCCCCGAGCCCAGCCCAGCGCCGGGCAGGGTGCGAAGCCGGTTCCCAGTGCTGCGGGGCGATGGTGTGAAGGAGATAGGCTCGCTGGTGCCGCCACCTTATCGCCCGCTCATCTCCGCCCCTGCCAGGGGAGGGGGGGGACGGGCAGGATCCAACCCCCCGGGCGGGCACGGGGGGACACGGTGACCCCCAGGGGGACGTGATGCTGCAGGGAAGGGTCCCAAAAGTCACCGCACGGGGACGGATCCCGATTCGCACCCGGGGTGGCATCAGCTCTGCCCGGGCTCCTTCTCTGCCCGGGACTGGAAACGCTCCGGGCCGGGGGCGGAGGAGGGGCCCGGCCCCCCCCCCCTCCCCCCCCCCGCTCCCCCCCCCCCCAGGTTTTTCTCTCTTTTTTTGAAATCACGTGATAAATGTCAAACGGCGGGGCCGTTTTACTCATCCCGGCACCCTCCCGGCGCCGCTTCCCCCCGGGGGCGGCTCCCGCTGACTCAGGAGGCCGCCGGGCTCCCCCCGGGCCGCAGGGACCCCCCCGGGCCCCCCGAAACCACCGTCCCGTCTCCGGCTCCCGGGACCGGGCGGGAGGAGCTCCGGGACATGTGTCACCTGGTGCAGATGTGTCCCCATGACTTTGGGGGGTCCCGGCACCCCAAATCTGCTGCCTGGGGGCTGCCCCACTCCTTGTAACGGTGCTGGTGGTGCCCCGGGATGCTCGTGGTGGGCACGAGGTTCGGTGCCCGTCGCTGCGCCTTGCTGAGCACCTTTCACCTCCCGCGAGCAGGATGAGGGCACATCACCCCCCTCTGCACCCCCTCTGTGCCCCCCCCTCAACCCTGGGGACCACCCCGCAGGAAACTCTGAGCCCTCCCCGCTGCCGGCGGGACCGGTGCCCAGCACTGCCCCCTTCCCGGCTCCACTGCCCGCTGTGGAGGGAAGTGGGGTGTCCAGGGAGGGGCAGCGTGGCCCCCATTTCCTCTGCCCCCACCCCCGGTGCTGCAGCTCGCCCGGGGGAGCTGCCAACCTCAGCGCTGGGCTGTGGCTTTGGTGGCATCCTCACCCCCCTGGAGAGACAGGGCTGTCACACCCAGGGCTGGACCAGGGAGCTCCTCACCCTGGGAGGGGGGGGGCCCGACCACCGCGATGCCCCCCCACTGCTGCAATCCCAGCCTCCAAACCCACCCCACAGCCCCCCACCTCCCCAGCTCGGCTGCCGAGGGTCAGGAGAGGGGGGACAGGGTGGCTGGGACAACCCCCCCACTGCCACTTCACACCCTAATTCCTGCAGGAGAAGCTGGAGACAGGGATGGGGGCCATGCCAGGGGGTCTGGTGGAAGCGTCCCACTAGCAGGGCACAAACTGGGGCTCGGGGGCTCCTGGTTTGGGGTCACAGGTCTGGCTGGACCCACCATGTCCCCGGTTTGGCCTGGCTGTGCCAGCTCAGGGGACAAGGGACGAGCCAGTCCCACCTCAGCCGTCAGAGGACTGGGTTGGGGGGGCTTCTTGCGTTGGCAGGGCCTGGGGTCTGTCTCCTCTGACCTGTTCTGAGGGCAGGGAGAACATCCCTGCTGGAATGGAGAGCATCCCTGGGGGAATTGTGCCCCCTGAACAGCAGGGATGTCACAGAGCCTGCATGGGCCACCGTCCCCTGGAGCCACCCGTTTGTGTGCAGCCCCCTCCCCACCCCAGGGCTGTGCCCCCCACCCATGGTGGGACATGCCTGGCTCTGTCCCCATGTCCCCTATGTTCCCCATGTCCCCCATGTCCCCCATGTCCCCATGTCCCCCATATCCCCCATGTCCCCCATGATGTCCCCCATGTCCCCCATGATGTCCCCCGTGTCCCCGTGCTGGTGGGTCGCACCTCACCGTTTCCTACATGACAACCTTCTTCATTTTATTGTTTTTCCCACCAAAACCCCCTCTTATTCTGGGCAGGTTTAAGGTTTCTTTTTCCAGCTTTCAGGTTTGTTGTTTTTTGTTGGTTTTTTTTTTTTTTCCTTTTCTCAGAGTTTTTATCATTTAGGGGGAAAACGAAACAATTCTCCCCGCTCGGGTCCCTCTTTCCCCTGCAGGGAGGTGCTGGGGGGAAGGGGGACGCGGGGACCGGGGATGTCCCTGCTCCATCGCTGGGCGTTTGGGGCCAGCTCCGCGCAGGAATGAGTGTCCTGGTCCCTCTGGATGCACGTGGGGGATTAAGGTTGTGCTCCTGTCTTCCCGCAGCTGTTTGTCCTTCCAACTTTGTCCACCGAGGGGGGTCACCTGCACGCACAAGTCGATCCTCCCAAACCAGGGCGGAGCAATTCCCATCGGCCTTCCCGGATCCAGGAGAGCACCGAGGGACTCCCGGCTTGGCTCGGGGGCCGCGGTGGCAGCTTGTCCCCGGGTCCCCTCCGCCGGCGTTTATAGGAAACGGCTGTGCGAGGAAGCGCCCGGCTCTCCTGCCCGGGTGAGCGTTTCTTTCCAGCCGTGGGCGCCCCGAAAGGCCCCTCAGTGCGGGGGATCCGGTGTGAGTCAAAGCCGGAGCCCTGGGGTTTAACCACAAGCCCCAGAGCTGCCGTGTCACGGGGGAGCCGTGCCAGAGGCGTTTATAAGAAATGGAGGGGCTGCCTCGGGGGGGGGAGGGACCCCGGCTGGCACCGAGGGCTTTGCCCACCCCTCGGAACAAGTCCCTTGGCCCCGTGGCTCAGCTCTTGCCCCACGTTTTCTGCAAATGAGCCGGTGCTGCTGCACTTCACCTTCTCATCTTGGCTCTTTCCCAGGGGTGCTCGGTGCCCACATCACCCCAGAGAGCCCACATCACCCCAGAGAGCCCACATCACCCCAGAGAGCCCACATCACCCCACAGAGCCCATATCACCCCACAGAGCCCAAATCACCCCAGCTATCCTGGGTACCCCCATCCAGTGAGGTTCCCGGTGCCAGCATCACCCCTGGGTCCCTGTGCCCAGGCCGGATACCTGGTACAGCATCACCCTGGTGCCCACATCACCCCGGGGTCCTCATGTCACCCTCTGTGTGCCTTCATCCAACTGGGGTTCCTGGTTCTTGCATCACCCCTGGAATGATGTCCAGCAGGACACCCAGTGCCAGCATCACCCCGGGGTGCCCACATCCCTCCCAGGAGCCTGAATCCACCTCGGATACTTGTTCCCTGGTGCCCACATCCCTCC
>NW_020897854.1:45968-47586 GCF_003984885.1 Neopelma chrysocephalum
TGTTCCCTGGTGCCCACATCCCTCCCAGGTGCCTGAATCCACCTCGGGCACCCGTTCCCTGCATCCCTCTGGCCCCGGGCTGCCCGGTTCTCCTGCCCTGCAGCAGCAGCAGCTGCCCGTCACCCCGTCCCTCCCCTGCCAGCCCCGTCCCCGCCGGCTGCTGTCCCCGCTCCACACGTGTGCCGGCAGCTGCCTGACCTCTCGCAGATGCTCTTCCTGGAGAGAGACACAAGGTTTTCGCACGTGCCTCGCCCTCCCCGCAGCCTTGAGGGAGCCGGGGGTGAGGGGCAGTGGTGACGGGGACCTCCAGCCCTTCACACCCGGGACGTGCCACGTCCCCTCCTGGCCAAGCCACCCCAGTGTCCCTCCTCATCGCCGTGATGGGATCACCTCTTTCCCATCCATCTGCGTTCCCAGCCATCGGGGGAGGGGGGCCGCGGCCTCAAATGACAGCGGGGGGGGGACACACGCACAGGCGCTCACACCGAGCCCCGGCTGCCATGTGCCCAGCGCCATCACGGCTGCCGCGGAGAGACAAGTGCCACCGGGCCCCCCGGGGACCCTCGAGCTGCCGGCCCGGCCCCGGCCCCGCGCTCGGGACCCGCCGTCTCGCTGCGGGGAGGTGACGGAGCCAACGCGCCGTGACACGGGGCTCGCACCCCCCCCCTCCCTCCAAGCCCCCCCCCCTCCACCGCGGCCAGCGCCTCGCCAGCGCCCGCCGGGGGGGACTTCTCGGCTGTCACAACCCATCTGCGTCGGGGGCAGCGTCTGCCGGCGCCGTAAGTGGGGTTAAACTCGGGGTCACCCCCATCGAGCATCCACAGGGGGGTCTGGTGGAAGGCAACACCCCCCCTTCTCCCCAGATCCCCCCCCCGCCCTGGCACCCCCTGCCCCCGGTTGGCGCCAGGGTGGGATGCGGAGGGTGATGTTCCGTCGTGCTGAGGGGGAGTAAGGGAGGGAGGGACGGCAAACGTGTCCCCGGGTCCCCGCGTGGCTCTCGGGGACGGCGCGGTGGTGGCCGCATGTGTCCGCAGGGAGCAGCTCCCCGGCTGTCGCTGCGGGTCACCGCGGCCACCGGGACACGCGGGGCCGTGACGGACACGACCCGCGGGTGGCCCCGCGCTGGCCGCTGACCCGAAATGCAGCACCCGGCGGGCGCCCGCGGGCCATCGACACCCGCGCCGGCAGCCTGAACTCCCCGTGACCCGCCGGCACCGCGGCTGCGGCCACCCCGGCACCGGGACACCCTCCCGGGGTCACAGCCCGGCGCTCCCCGCCCCATCCCCCTGGAAAACTGCGGGTGTCCCGAAGCCCTCCAGGGCCGGGACGGCGGCGTTTCTGAGGACGAATCTGGCCCTGCTTGGTCAGCGGAGCCTCAGGCAGGTGGGATTTGGGGCTGGGGCGGATGGCACATCCCACCCCCATCATCTCCATCGCGCCCCTCCCTCATTTTCAGCCCCCCCTCCCGCCGCCCGGGCTCACACGGTGCCGCCGGACCCACGGGCGGCTCCTTTTAACCCGCGGCTGAAATGAAACCGGCTCCGGCTCCTTCCCCGTGACCTATTTTTAACATTTGATTGGAATTATTTCCCTCCCCCCCCCCCCCCCCCCCCCCCCC
>NW_020897854.1:47686-52764 GCF_003984885.1 Neopelma chrysocephalum
CCCCCCCCCCCCCCCCGGCCCCCTTCCCTTCGCCGATCCCGCGCGCCGGCCCCGGGTGCGAGCGCGGTGTCAGCCCCGCGTCACATCAATTAACGCGCGCGGGGCGTCATTTGTCACTTTGCATTTCCCGAAGGCCCCTCGGTGGTGCCGCGGCCCTGGCGGGGGGCGCACGCCGGGCTGGGGGTGCCCCCCTTTCCCCCCCACCCCCCTGGGTGGGGGACGGGGATGCTCCTCCTGCCCCGTATTTTTTGGGGGCGCCGGGATCCGGCGGCCGGTGCTGCCGCCCACCTCGGTGGGGTCCCGGTGCTGGGTACGAGGGTCCCCGGCCGGGGGCCGGGACACCCGAGTACGGCCCCCCCCCGGCCCCGAGCAGCCGGTGCCGACACCTCCACTTCCGTCGGCAGGGCCCCCAAGGGTATTTTTAACTCCCGGCTCCGCCGTTTGGCACGCGGTGAGTGTCCGTCCCCGCCGCTGTCCTGCCTCCAGCTGCCTCCCCCAGCCCGCGCCGCCCCCCAGGGCAGGATCGGACCCTCCGGAGACACGTCGGGTGCTGCAGGACTGCATGGGACAGGATGGGACCCCATGGGACAGGATTGGAACCCACGGGGCGGGATTGGACCCTGCTGGGGATGATCAGCGCCCACAGAGCAGGGTGGGACCCCACAGGGTAGTACAGGACCGTGCAGGACAGGATGGGACCCCTTGGAGCAGGATGGTGCATGATCAGCCTCCAAATAGGAAGATGAGACCCTGCAGAGTGGGATGGGACCCTATGGGGCAGGACGGGACCCAAGGAGTCAGGATGAGACCCTACCTGGCAGGACAGGACCCTACAGAACAGGACGGGAACCTGTGGAGTGGGATTGGACCCTATAGGACAGGATTGATTCCTACAGGGCAGGATGGGGGACTGGAAAGCAGGAATCGACTCTGTGGGGCAGGATCAGCCCCTGTGGGGGAGGATGGGACCCTGCAGGATTGGACTCCATGGGATGGGAAAGGGTCTTGTGTGGCAGGACTTTCCAGACCTGGATGGGACGCTGTGGGACAGGACGGCGCCTGACAGGGCAGAATTGTCCCTTGTGGGGCAGGATCGATCCCAGTGGGGAAGGATTGGCCCCCGTGGGGCAGGATCAGCATCGCCATCTCCTCCGCCGGGCAGGAGCATCCTCATCCCCGTCCCAGAGGGGTCCGGCCCCCATGTCCCCGCGTCACCCGTGTCACCGAGCCCGCGGGACCCCTCCCCTGGCCGGATCCCCGGTTCGGGGGGCGGGGGGGGCTCTCGGGAGGGCGACGGCGGCGGGGCGGGCGATCCCGCACACGCGTGTGCCCGCGGGGGCCGCGTGTTGTCAGAAGCTGTAGCCCGTGTCTCGCCCGCCGTCCCCCCGCCCGGGCAGCGCACATCACTCCCCGGCCTTCGCCTCCCGCTGACGAAGAGGAAGGGCCGGGGGCGCCAGCCCCGAGCCCCCCGCGCCCCCGTCACGCTAAGCCGGCCGGACAGGGGCTGCAGCCCCCCGGCGCTCCCCAGGGAGCCGCGGCTCTTCGCCGAGGATCCGGCTTCCGCTGAAGCAAATCTCCTCGTACAGGAGCGGGGCGAGGGGCCGGGGACGGCGGCGGGGGGTGAAACGGACTCCCCCCGGCCCGGCGGGTGCTGGCGGGGAGGGGTCCCCGCGGACCCCCCGTGCACACGCGGGCACGGCCACAGCTGCGTCCTTGCGCGCTCACGGCGGCCCCCGTGCGCGCCCCCGCACTCTCAGCAGCCCCCTCAGCGAACCCCTGGTACATCCGTGTCCCCCTCACGCACACACGGGCTCCCTCGCACACCCCCCCCCGCGCTTTTGCACACCCGCACGGCCGCTGATCCCCCCCCCCCCGGTGTTTGTGCCCCACGCACGGGGGGCGCGGTGGCACCCCGGGCACGGTGACAGCCCGGACACGGTGACACCGAGGCAGGGACACGGTGCGAAGGTGCCCCGCGCACGCTGCCACCTCCCACGCGGGCTGCCAAGGCCGGGGTGAGGAAGAGGAGGAGGGAGCGGAGCCAAACCGCCCATCGGTCGGTCTCCGGGGCACAGGATCGGTCCAGCGGGCGGGACCAGTGACCCGCCACGGCAGAGTCCCGGCTCTCCGGGTGCTGGGGCTTCGAGCGGGACCACCCCAGGGAGGGGGTTCCGGGGGGATCTCTTGGCAGGACCCCCGTGTCACCCAATGCCAGGGCCGCCGGGGGTGTTGGTGGCAGCGGTGGCAGCGGTGCAGGGGACACGGGGGGCACAGGGGGCACGGGGGGCACGGGTGCTGGCGGCGCGGGGCTCAGCACCAGCAGGGTTTTGGATGGCAGCGGCTGGAACGATGTTAATGACTTTTCTTCCTGTCGCTCTCCTTTTACACCGAGGGCAGCTCCGTAACCAGAGCTGCTTCCTTCCCCGAGATTAAGGAGCCGTCTACTCGCCCCCCCTCCCCGCCCCTCCTGCGGCCGCTGAGGCCCCCCCGGAGCTGCCACCGACTTGTCACCCCCGGCTGGCCCAGGCCTGGCCCTGGCAGCCCACCCCCGAGAGCTCTGGGTGCCCCCCTTCCCGCGGTCAGGGGTGCTGAGCATCCTCCCGGCGCTGCTCGGGATTCGTCCCACCAGCCGGGGAGGGGGCTCAGGGAAAGGGGGTCGCCGTGACTCCCCCGCTCTCCTCCTTCCCCGCGGGGCTCCCCAAAACCGGGACTGCCCGGGGTGGAGCGTGGCAGCCGCCTGCCAGCGCCGGGCGGGTTGGGGCAGGAAGGAGGAGGGTGACAGCGCCGGGGCGCGGGGTGAGGAGCTGCGGCGTGGGGGGGGACTGGGGTTGGAACCCTGGAACCCTCCACGGCGGCGGCTGAGCCCCCCAAACCCCAAAGCTCTGCCCGCTCCCCACTCCCCACCGCCCGTGACTCGATTTTCCCCGCCCGCTCTGACTCAGAGGACGCCGCTGGTGACGGGGGGGACCTGGCTATGGGGGTTTTTTTGGGGGGGGGACAAAGTGCTTGGGGTGCCCTGACGGTGGGACAGGAGGGGGTTTCTGCAGGGTGGGAGCCTGGGTGGGCTACTGGGGGGTTGGCCAGCATTGCTCTGCTCCGGGGCACAGCCCCGGGGGGGACCAGGGATGTGGCTCCTTCCCGGCCGGGGGTGGCTGCAGGTGGGCGGCGGATGCGTCCCCCGGCCGGGGGTCCCCCCGGGTGGGTGGCAGGTGGCCGGCCCGGCCCGGGAGCCCTGCGGTTTGCATTCACGCCTCCCTGAACCGCTTCAGCCCCGCGCTGCCTTCGAGCAGCGGCGAGATGCAAATTCCTCCGGGGTGGGGGGAGTATTTTCGGTTTTCCCTGGGCCCAAATTTAGCCCCCGTGGGTGCCCGGTGCCCTCGTGTTCATTTTAAGAATGAAAACAGGAACAATGCCATTTACTAAGAAAATTACCCCCAAAAGTTTCCCCTCGGTCCCCAGAAGCCAAATTCCTGCCTCGTCCTTCCCCGGCAGCGCCGGTACCTGCCTGGGGGCTGGGCTGGAGGGAGGTGTGGGGACACCAGAGCTCGGGGACAGTTTGGGGACATCAGCCTTGCATCCTGGGCTCCTGCCCGGTGTCTCTGCTGGGAATTTGGTCCCGGGGTCAGCAGGATGATGCCCAGGAGCAGCGGGATGCAGGATGGTGACATGGAGCAGGGGATGTCCAGGACAATCCCCCCAACTCCCATCCCGTGCCGGCCCTGCAGACCCCAGGGATGGGGATATTCCATCTTGCAGCTGCGGGAGAAGAAACTGAGGCACGGGGCTTGTGTCAAGGATCCTCGGGAGCCCGGGAATCCCGCCGGCGATGGGCACGGGCGGGACGCGGCGGCTTTGGGAGGGACGTGGCCTGTGAGGTGACAAGTGTGTCCCCAGCCCCGGGGCGCATCCTGCAGCGGAGCCACTTCCTCCCGTCCCCTCTGCGGGCGACAGAGTTTGGCGAGTGCCGGAAACCAGAGCGGTGGCCGGGAGGGACCGGGCACGGCGGGCACACGATGCTGCCCCTCGGGCCCCGCCGGACCCACGAACTCGGGGACACTCGGGTGTCCCAAGTGCCGCGTGGATCAGCTGCCTGCTGAGGGAACACCGAGGTACGGGCCTTGGAGGGGGGAATTTGGCCCCATGGAAGTCCCCGGGGCGCTCCTTCCCCCCAGGAAGGGCCCCGCGGGTGAGGATGCCCGGCCGGCTTTGCTGCTGAGGAGCTGCTGCGGGGAGGGGTTGGACCCCAAATCCCGCTACTCCCTCGCTGTTGGAGGGGTGAGTTCAGGCCACCTGGCCCGGGGACTGTCCCATCCCAAGCGGCACCACGTCCCAGAGGTGCCTGGGATGTCCTGGAGCACCCCTGTCCCCAGCCAAGGCTGTTCAAGGTGACGGTCAGGACACGGCTCCTCCCAGCCCTCCTCTCCCTCCCGGCCCTGCGCGGGGACACTTGTGACAGCCACCTCCCCAGGAGCCCTGCCGTGTCTCCCAGTGTCCCTGGTGTCACTTTACCGTGGCAGGGGGGACACTCAAGGGCGTGACATCCTGGGGACAGGGCCACGCTCCTTCCCCCACCCCGCCAGGCCCCGCTGGTGGCACCACCCAGGACTGGCACCGCCGGGGACGCGGGGTGGAGGTGGCAGGTGCCCAACTGTGGGGGCAGTGGGGACACTGGTGAGCCTGACACCCCCCTGGGTGGCCGTGCTGGCTGATCCCACAGCGGGGGGGGTGTCCCTGTGAATTTATCCTCGCCGGCGATGGTATAACAGGAATGAATTAGCACGTCGTGTGTGACGTCAGGGAGCACATGAGCTGCAGCACTTGCTTCCCCCCCAACCCCCCATTAATGAGTTCCTCCCCCCCCATCCATAACCCCCCTCTGGCCTTTATTTTCTCTCTGTGAAAAAAACAAAATCTGGAAATTTCCTTGTTTTTCCTTCTTTTTCCCGCTCGGAAACTCGGCGGGGGGGATTCCTGCCGGGTGGGTTGGGAGGGGCTGGCACTGCCCTGGCAGTCTGGGGGTGCCCAGGGAGGTGGGGGCGGATGCACGGGGGGATGTTGTCCTCGCTGCTGACCCCCCC
>NW_020897854.1:53164-53988 GCF_003984885.1 Neopelma chrysocephalum
TCCCAGCTCTGCCACACCGGGAATGGAAAGTATTGACGGGAGCTGAGCTGGGGATGTGCCAGGGGAAGCGGCCGCTCCGGAGCCAAATGCCTCCGTGACGGCTCCAGGGGACACGGGGACTTCCCCGGGCACAGCGGGGTCAAGGGCAGGGGCCAGGAAGGCCTGGCCTGGGGGTGGGCACAGGAGGGGGCACGGGGGGTGGGCATGGGAATGGAGTCAGGGGTGGGCACGGCTTGTCCGGGCTCCCCAGGGAACTCGGACCACCCCAAACCCAGCAGAGGGGGAAGGGGAACGATGAGGGGCCGAGCCCTGAGCCTCTGTCCCCAGGTGTGTCACCCCTCCAGTGACCGTGGGGACACCGGAATATCCAGTCCCTGTGTCCCCTCAGAGCCCCAAAACACGAGCGGGAAGGTGCAGCCCCCCCCAATCACTCCATCCCCTGTCCCCGCGTCCCCCCCACAGCGTCCCTGTCCCCTCCCGTGTCCCCACCCCTGCCAGCGTCCCACGGTCCCACACTCCGGGCTCCCCCCGCGTCCTTCCCATCCCCTCCCACCTCCCCGCTCCCCCCCTGCCCCGCGTCCCCCCGGCGCGTCCCCCGTCCCCTCCCGCGCGTCCCCGCGTGTCCCGCTCCCCGCGTGGCCCCCTCCCCGCCCCCGGCCCGCCCCGGTGGGGGTGTGGAAGGGGGGCGGAGGGCGGAGCTCCCGGCGCGGAGCCGCTTCTTTGGATAAGAAGCGCGGGGGCCACGGGGATGGGCAGGTGGAGCGTGTGAGGGCACCGGCAGCAGCAGCAGCAGCAGCAGCAGCAGCAGCAGCAGCAGCAGCAGC
>NW_020897854.1:53998-75532 GCF_003984885.1 Neopelma chrysocephalum
GCAGCAGCAGCAGCAGCAGCAGCAGCAGCAGCAGCAGCAGCAGCAGCAGCAGCAGCAGGGCAGGGCGACCTCTCAACTCCCGACCCCCCCCGACGGCACTTTTGGGGGCTTTCCGGGTGTTTCGGGCTTTTTTTTTTTTTTTTTTTTTTTTTCTTGCCGGGTTTGGTTTTTTTTAACCCCTTCTCCCTTGGCCGTTCCCGGGTGGCCGCGGGTGGTCGCCTCCTCCCCGGGACCCCCGGGCATGGAGGGGGCGGCGGGAGCCCGGCGAGGCGGGCAGCGCTGACGGGCGCCCGGCTCCGCGTCCCGGGGACCCCCATGAGCGGCTGAGCGGGGCCGGCGCCCCCCGCTCCGTCCATGGGCGCGCTGGAGCCGGGCACCGGAGCCCCCCGCCCCGCCGCCCCCATGCTCAGCGCCGCCGCCGCCTTCGCCAAGGAGCCGCCGGGCCCCCGGGACGCCGCCGCCTCTTACTACGGGGACGGGGGGGGCGGCGGAACCGGGAGCCCCCCCGCTCCCTTACGGCGCTCCCGGAGGCTTCGGCGGCCGGTTCCTGGGGCCGTGCCCGCCCTACCGGGCGCCGCCGCCTCCCGCCGCCCCGGTGGAGGGTTACGCGGGCGCGGAGGGAGGTTTCGGCGGCGGGGGGGCCCCGCTGTGCCCCCCGCTCTGCGCCCTGCCCGGGTACCGCGCGGCCGGGAAGGTGCAGGTGATGCTCAACAACTACCCGCTCTGGGCCAAGTTCCACAAGCACCAGACCGAGATGATCATCACCAAACAGGGCAGGTGAGCCGGGGGGGCTACCGGGGAGGGGGGGGAAAAAGGGGATGTACCGGGGCGGGGGAGCGGCGGGAACCGGGAGGCACCGGGAGGTGGGACCGGCGTGGCACTGGGGGGGACTGGGGGGGACTGGAGCGCACCGGGACGGACGGAAGCGGCGGGGACCGGGGCGGACCGGGGCAGGGGACTGTCGGAGGAGTAGTGGGAGATCGGGGCGAGGGACCGGTGGGGACCGGGACAGAGAACCGGCAGCGGGACCCGCACGGACCCCGGAGATGGTGGGAGTCCGGTGTGGGCAGAGATACGGGCACGGGGGATGCGGGGTGGGCACGGCGGTGCAGAACGGGGGGGTGGGACAGGCCGGGGGGGCTGTGGGATGGGCCCAGAGGGAGCCGGCACGGTGAGGGGCTGAGGGTTTCTGCCTCGTGTCCTCAAAGGGCTGGAGGTGCGAGAGGTGTTTGTGGGTCTGGGGGTCCCTCTTTGCCCGCGCAGTGGGGGGGTGAGGTGTGCAAGGGGGGATCCCCCCCATCCCTGTGGGTTAGGGGGGTGACATTTTGCAAAGGAAAAAAATGGGGGGGGGGAGGGGGAAAGCAGAACGGACTTCCCTGATTTTGTTTTCTATGGAAGTTGAGGCTTGTTGGAAGGAGAAGGGAGGATGAGGAGCCTCCCCACTCGTGTCAGGGTGGGACAGGGGGGTCCAGACCCCCCACATCAGGAAACTGGCAGAGGTGGTGCCAGTTCTGGGGGCCTGGAGGCAGCGTTTATCTGGCCTCAGCCCACGGGCTTGATCCGGAGCCTGGCACTGCAACAAGTAGTGAGAGCCCACAGCCGCCCCACGGGCACCGTGGGTGGGTGGGTGACACCCCCTCTACTCACTTTCCGTGCTGGAAATGCCCCCCCTCCTCCATGGGCCAGACAGGGGCTGGGTGCCCCCCTCTTCCCTGGGGAAAGGGCAGCATTTTGGCAACGTCCTGGGTGCTCAAACCGCCCTTGGTGACGCCATGGCCGGGCACCCTCTGCCCCCTCTGTGCTACCTCCAGCCTGGGGTGTTCACAGGGTGTGAGTTGGGGGGGTTGGGACAAGGTTGGGGGGCTAAAATTCCCCCCAGCTCTGCCAACACCCCCGTTTGGGGAGTCTGGGTGAGACACAGGCCCTGTGGGGCCGTGGAGCCGCCACGACTCGGAGCAAGGGGAGCCCAAAATGCTGAGCCCATCCTTTGGCCCCACGGGGTGATTTGGGCAGGGGGAGCCAGGGCTGCAGCCTGGGGGCCTCGGTGGGATCGTGCCGGGGTGAGGAGGGGGGAACACGAGCACGGCAGGGGCTCAGCCACCCGAGGGGCTCCCAAAAACCCGCGCCGAGGGGGAAAACAGGGCAGCACCCCCCCGCTGCGTGCTCAGCAGCTGGTAGAGAACCCCCCCAGCCCCTCCTGCTGTTCCAACCCCCCCTCCCCTCCCGCTGCCATCCCTCCGCCCAGGGGGGCTCTTCCCGGCCAGCACCGGGGCCGCCGGCAGCGCCCGCGCCCCTTTCCCCTCCCTCGGCCGAGACAGATGGTGTCACTTCGATGCTGAGACCAACCTGCTTAATGTGTTGGAAGTCTAAACACGTTAGGGCCGCTTGGTTTGCCACGGCCCTGCCCGGGCCCGGCTCCCCCCGCCGGGCTCGGGGCGGGTGACGCGTCCCCGGCGCCGGCCGAGGGGGTGGCGGGGGTGGCAGGGCACCCCAAACAGTTGTTCCTCGCACTCCATCCCCCCCAAATGGTTGTTCCTCGCACTCCATCCCCCCCAGTTCGTAGGGAAACACGCTGAAATTCCAGTTCTTCCCTCCTCTCTTCCCCCGGGCGCTGGGGCGGCATCAGGGTCTGGCGCTGAGGGGAAAATGGGGTGACCCCCAAATCCCGTCGTCTCTGCCCCGCTGCCGCCGACTCCCAGACAATTTTGAGGGTCTTTTCCCAGCTCCATCCCCTCCCCAGCGTCCCTACAGAGGTTCTGGGGATGGGAGGGGGTGTGTGTGTGGGTTGCTCTGAGCTCAAGGGGGCTCACGGCAAACCCGGCCCGTGGAGACGTCGAGCTCGGAGCCACAAAACATCCGTTTCCCCCAACCCCCTGAGCTGCTCTTGCAAACCTCGGCGTGCAGGGCCGGGCTGCAGCGCTGCTGAGGCACAGGAAAAACCCCAGTGTGGGGCTTGAGAGGGACAGGAGCCCCAAAATGGGGACCCAAGAGGGATGTGTGCCCCCTAAATGAGGATCCACCAGGCTGGGGGGCTCTAGGGCAGGGCAGGGGGCACGTTCTTGTCCTGCTGTTGGCGCGGGTGCCGTGTCTCTCCGGGCTATGCTGGTCCCTCAATGCCAGCATCCTTGGGGTGCAGCCCCCTGTGAACCCATGGAGAGAGCTGAGGGTGATTGGGAGAGGGTGGCACTGGGATGAACCTGATCAGGCGCTGGGATTTACCCTCCTGGCATAATTTTTCTGCCCCTTTGCCCCAGCTCCAACACGCCATCCCGTGCCATCTCCCCCCATCCCACACCATCCCACCCCCCGTCATTCCCTCAAAGATAATTCCCTACAGGTTTCCCGTGTGGCTCCCCATCCTTCCTGCGCCCCCCACGATTTTTGGGGCTCAGCCAGGGCAGGACTTCTCTGGAAACCCCCAAGGACTCGCCGGCGCCCCGACTGCGACGGGCCCGGGGAATTCCTGCCGTGGGGCTCTGCCCTGAAACCGGGGCTGCCTCTGCAGTTTGGGGGCACACGGGGGCTGGCTTTGCCTTTTGGGGGTTCACAAGGGCTGGCTTTGCATTTGGGGGGGTTTAGTGCTGCCTTTGTGGGGTGCAGGGGCTGCCTTTGTGTTTGGGGACACAAGGGCTGGCCGTGCCTTCGGAGAGGACACCGGGAGGCCTTTGAGGACGTGGGGCTGGCGTTGCCTTTGAAGGGGACACGGGACAGCTTTGGGGACACCAGGGCTGGGTTTGCACTTGGCAGACACCAGGGCTGGCTCTGGCTCAAGGGGCGCTGGGCGAGGCCGTGCACGTGGGGGGGGGGGGCACAAGGACTTTTTGGGGGGCTCAAGGACTTTTTGGGGGGCTCAGGGACGGTGCCCAGCTGGCAGCTCTGCGGGGTTGGAGGCAGCGGGGCGGCCATGGGGTGACATGTCCCCCTGTGTCGTGCTGTGCCACGACATGTGGCTGTACCATGTGGCTGTACCATGTGGCTGTGCCATGTGGCTGTGCCGTGTGGCTGTGCCGTGTCACCCACACCGGGCAGCACAGCTGTGCCACGCAGCACCGTGCGGATGTGCCATGTCCATGCCACTGCCCATGTCACTGTGCCATGTCACCATGACGTGCATTGCCGTGCCACCACCACATGCCACCACACCATGTCACCTCACCGTGTCATGCAGCTGTGCCACGTCACCGTGCCATGCATTGGTGTGCCACCACATCATGCCACCCATTGCTGTGCAGCTGTGCCAAGCTGCCATGCCATGTCTCTCTGCCACACATTTCTGTGCCACCGTGCCGTGTCCAGCAGCCGTGCCATGCCACCGTTCCATGTCACCATGCCATGATTTGCTGTGCCACCGTTCCCTGTCACTGTGTCACGCGTTGCCACACAGCTGTGCCATGCATTGCCATGCCACCATGCCATGTCACCATGCCACTTCCATCAGCCATTCCATGTCACCGTGCCGTGTCCAGCAGCCATGCCATACCCCTGTGCCATGTCACCATGCCATACCCCTGTGCCATGTGTCACCGTGCCATACCCCTGTGCCATGTCACCCTGCCGTGTTCAGCAGCCGTGCCACCCCGCCGTGCCCTGTCCCCGTGCCACCCCTCCGTGCCGCGGGGGCTTCACCATCTCCCACTCGGCCGCGGTGGCTCCTGCGGTCACCGCGCTGCCGTCCAGGGGAGAGAAGGCGGCTCAGGAAGCCGCAGCCCCCTCTCTCGATGCGCTACCGGGGGTGGTGGTGGTGGGGGGAGAGAAGTAGGAGAGGCACAACTGCCTGGGGAAGGGGGGGATTGCGCTCCTGGACCTCCAGGTTTTCCTTCCGCCCGGGGTCATCCCGGACGCGCTCCCTGTGCCTCCATCACCGGGGCTCCGAGTCACCGGGTGACACCCTGGATGTGCCGCTGTCCCCCCCCGGCTCCCTCCCCATGTCCCCGTGTGCCCCCCAACCCCTCGAGCGGAGGGGTTCATTCGGGGACAAACCTCGGGGCGCGCCGAGAGCCCGGAAACAAAAACACACAAAGGGTGAGACGCGCGGTGCCCACCAGCTTTTGGGGTGGGGGTAGAACGGGGTTGGGGCACCTCCCAAACCGCAGTGACCAAACCCGGGGGAGCCGAGCGCTGCCCGAGCAGCAGCAGCCCCGGGGAGCTCGAGCGCTGGGGAGGAGGGGGGGGGATTTAAAAATAAAAGGCGAGGCGAGCGTGGTTTCGGGCCTTGCCCCCACCCTGCCGTGCCCGGCCGGGCCGTGCGGTTTTCCCCCCGCGGCAGCGTGTGAGCTCCGAGCCGCGCTCGCTGCCAGCGGGGGCTCGGGGCTCCAAACGGAGAGAAAAAAAAACCCCAAAACCAACTAAAAAAAAAAAATAGACTGGTTCTTTCCTCCCTGCTCCTTGCAGCAGCTCGGGCTGGTGCAGCGCCCAGGGTTGGGGCTCGCCCCGCGGTCACCCGGCCCCGGGCTCGGCGTTCGGGCGCCCGGAGCGCGGCGGCACCGAGGTGGTTTTTAATGCGGCTGCTGCAGCTTTTTATCGGCGGCAGGAAACCCCCGTCCCTCGGCACAGCCGCGTCTGTCTCGCTCCAGAGGAGCTTTAGGGATACAAGAAGGGGGGGACGGGGGCTGTGAGGGCTCGGAGGGACCCCGGGATGTGCGGGAGCACCGTCCGTGCCGAGCACGGGGAGCACGTGTGCAGCTCCTCGCCACGAGTGCTGCTTTCTCTGTTTCTTTCTCTTTTTCGTTCTCTTTTTCTTAAGCTCTTTATCTCCTTCTTTTTATTCTTCTTTTTCTTTATCTTCTTCATCTTTTTATTCTTCTTCTTTGTCTTCTTCATCTCCTGCTTCTCTTTTTTTTCTTCTTCTTCTTTTTCTTCATCTTCTTCTTTTTCTTTCGTTCATTTTTCTTCTTATTTTGCTTCTTTTTCTTAACCTTAATCTTAACTTTAATCTTAATCTTCTTTTTCTTTTTTCGTTTTCTTTTCTTTTTTCTCTATTCCTTTCTCATTTCTTCTTATTATTCTTTTCTTCTTTCTCTTTCTCTTCTCCCCTTTTCTTCTCTTTCTTTTTCTATTCCCTCCCCCCTCCCCTCCTCTCCCGCGAGGGCAACTTTGAGTCAGCGGCACCCGCCGACTTTTCTTTCCACCACCCTTTGCATTCCACTTCCCCGCCGCCGTGGCACTGCCCGAGCCCCGTTTCCTGCCCGGCACAAGGAGCTCCGTGTTTCCCCCCAGCCCCTTGCTTTAACCCCTGGGGAGAGGGACGAGCAGGGTTCAGGTTTTTCCCTTCCACCACGGCTGGAGGTCCCGCTGTGAACCCGAATTGGGGTGACCGGGCTCGGGGATGGACATGAGGGGACTGATCAGGGAGCGGGGAGTGCGACCTCCCACCCCAGAGCCGGGATTTGGGGGGACGGCCGAGGGGGACAGCGGGGTGCAGCCCCTCTGGGGGGGTGGCAGCTGCATCCCCGCGGCCGCAGGGTCCCCCCCGGGCCGTCCCATCCTGTCCCCTTCCTGCCCTTGGCACAGGCTGGCGCCCAGCCCGAAATAGCAGCGGTGTTGGTTTCCGATCCGGAAGGTGCTTGGGGAGGGGGAGGAAGATACCGGGAGGGGGGGAATCGGCCCCGAGAGCATCCCCCAGCTGCCGGGGTCACTCAGCTCCTCACGGGCACCCAGCCGGGCGCGGGAAGGGGGGGTTGGCATCGCGCTGCCTCGGTTTCCCCATCACCCCCCTCCCCGGTGTGCCAGCGGCCGGGCCGGGGGGTGACGGTGTCTCTGCGCCTCTGTCCCCTCCCCAGGCGCATGTTCCCCTTCCTCAGCTTCAACCTGTCGGGGCTCAACCCCGTGGCCCACTACAGCGTGTGCGTGGACGTGGTGCTGGTGGACCAGCACCACTGGCGCTACCAGGGCGGCAAGTGGGTGCAGTGCGGGAAAGCCGAGGGCAACATGCCAGGTACGACATCCCCGACATCCCCCTCATCTCGTGGTGCCGGGAGCGGGGTAACGCCCTCCCTGCTCTCCCCCCATCCCGTCCGCAGGGAACCGCCTCTACCTGCACCCGGACTCGCCCAACACGGGCGCGCACTGGATGCGGCAGGAGGTTTCCTTCGGGAAGCTCAAGCTCACCAACAACAAGGGCGCGTCCAACAACGTCGGGCAGGTAGGTGAGGGCCCCGCCGCCGCCCCCGGGTCCCCCCTGTGCCCCTTCCCTGACCGCCCGCCGCCCCCCTTTCCCCCCCTCCAGATGATCGTGCTGCAGTCGCTGCACAAGTACCAGCCCCGGCTGCACGTGACGGAGGTGAAGGAAGGGGAGGGGGAGGACGGGTACCCCTCCCCGCACACCCACACCTTCGCCTTCCCCGAGACGCAGTTCATCGCCGTCACGGCCTACCAGAACGCCGACGTGAGTACGAGACCCCCCTGCTTGGGGACACCCACCAAAAAGCCTCCCCCCAGCAGCACAGGAACCCCAGCGACCTCCCCGGGCCACAGAAACCAGTGGCACATCCCAGTATCAGACCAGTGACCCGCCAGGAGCAGCCCCTGGTAACCCCCCAGCACCCTCTAAGGTGTCCTCAGCATCAGGAGAACCCCCCCATGGCATCCCCCCAGGCCCCCACGTCTGCCAACACTCCTGTCTGCAACATCTCTGCACCCCCTGTGTCCCCTCAGCATCCCAGTACTTCCCTCTGGATCCTTTCAGCATCCCAGAAATCCTCCCAGTATCCCCTGCATCCCCTCTGTATCCCAGTACCTCTCTCTGAACCCCTTCAACATCCCAGTTCCCCCCCAGTATCCCCATGAATACCCTCTTCATTCCAGTACCTCCCTCTGGATCCCCTCAGCATCCCAGTATCTCCCCCTGGATCCCCTCAGCATCCCAGTAGCCCCCTCCCGGTACCTCCCGCGTTGGGAAAGGGTGGGATTCTGACGCAGTGGGGGCTGCTCGAGGGGAAAGGGATGGGAGGGACATCCTGGAAGGGATCAATCCCTCAGCAGTTCCCCCACCTCCGTGTGTCCCCCCCCCGCCAGATCACTCAGCTGAAGATCGACCACAACCCCTTCGCCAAAGGATTCCGGGACAACTTTGACTCGTGAGTGTCCTGAGTGTCCCCCTCACCCTCCCGCCGGTGCCCCCCCGGCCCCGGCCGGCAGCAGGGCACAGTCCCACCCCTCCCTGTGCCCCCCCAGGATGTACACGGCCTCGGAGAGCGACCGCCTCACCCCGTCCCCGCCCGAGGGTCCCGGCTGCCAGCAGCTCCTGCCGGCCCCCCGCTTCCAGCCCTTCCTGCCCGAGCAGTACCCGCTGCCCCCCGGGCGCTTCTTCGGGGGCGAGCGGGGGGCTCCCCCTCTGTCCCTGCCCCCCAAAGACCCCCCCCACTGGTACTTCCCCCCGCAGCAGCCCCCCCCCGCCGCCGCCGCCGGGACGCTGGAGTTCGGCGGCTACGACGGGGGCTACGGGGGGGGCAAACTGGTGCCCTACGGGGTGAAACCCTTCGCCCTGCCGCCCGCCCCGCACCACCCCTCCCTGCCCTACTACCCCCCCGAGGGGCCGGGGGGCTTCGGGGTGTCGGGGGGCTGGAGCCCCGGGCAGTACGGCCCCAAGGGCGGCGCCGGGGCTCTGGGCTGGTACCGGGAGCCCCGCGAGGAGAAGGGCAAGGAGGCGGAGGGCTGGGCCCCCGAGCCCCCCGCCCCGGCCTCGGGGGACTCGTCGGACTCGGGGCTGTACGAGTGCAAGCGGCGGAGGGTGTCCCCGTACCCGTCGAGCGCCGAGAGCTCCCCCCCGGCCCGCAACGGGGACCTCTACGACAAGGACCCGCTCGCCGACGGCGGCTACTACGGCTTCTACGGCAACTGAGCCCCCGCCCCGGGTCCTGTGCGCCCACCACCCTCCCCCCCCCCGCTATTTAACACCCATATCCTGGGCAGACTCCAGCGGGAGGAGGGGGGGCCCAGCCAGACAATCAGCCCCCGGGGCGGGCAGGGAGGGGCAGAGGGGGATGGCGAGGAGGGTTTTTTTTTTTGTTGTTGTTGTTGTCGGTGGTTTTTAAGGGCGGGGGGGGGGTCGCGGGGAGGGGTAATGCTGAAGTATTTATTGAGTCCCCCCCCCCGTGCCCGGTGTGGGGCGGGGGGGGGCAGCAGCATATCGCAATAAAGGGGCACTGTGGGGACTCTGCTCGGCTCTGTGTGTGTGTGTGGGGGGAGGGAAACAGGCTCGGGGAGGGGGGGCTAAGGGTGCCCTCCCCCTTCCTGGAGGGTCCTGAGCCCCGGGGGTGTTGCAGGGGGGGAGGGAAGGAAGCTCTCTGCACACCCCAACTCTTCACAGCCTTTATTAGAGCAGCCCCTGGGCACAGTTTGAGGGGGGAGGGAAGGGGGGCAGAGGGGTCTTCCCGCCCGCGGGCACCCCCTGTTCCCCCACTCCCAGGCATCTTGTGCCCCCCCGGGGCAGGGGGGGCACTGCCCCAGCTGTCCCCAAGGCTCTGCCCCGGGTCGGGGGGGTGGGGAGGGCATTGCCAGTGCCCCCCCCTCCCTCTTTTATATCACAGTTTTGTTTAAACACCAGCAAAATGGCTCAGAGAGGGCGAGGGGGGGGGGACACTGCACCCCCCCCAGTGCTGGGGGAACCAGCCCCACTGCTGTGATGAGCTGGGGGGGGGCTCAGAGCCCCGTGGGGGGGGTGGCTACCAGAGCACTGCACTGTCCAGGTGGGCAAAGCCGGGGTCCAGGCGCAGCTTCCAGTAGGTGTTGTTGGTGACCCACGACTCCTTGCCACTGGCATCCGTCAGCCTCCTGGGGATGGAGTGTGTGGGGGGGTGTGTTTGAGGTGGTCTCGGGACTTCCAGGGGGGTTTTCCCCATTTCCTGAGAGCCCCACATTCCCCTGAGCCATGGGGTGCCCTCGGGACTTCTAGGGCATCTCCCCATTCCCTTAAAAACCCCCCACACCCCTGAGCCATTGGGTGTTCTCAGCATTCCCAAGGAGGGGTTCCCCATTCCATGAGAGTCCCACACCCCCCTGAGCAATGGGGTGCCCTCAGGACTCCTGGGAGGGGTCTCCCCATTCCCTGAGATCCCTGAGAGCCCCACATCCCCCTGACCCACGGGGTGCCCTCAGCATTCCTAGAGGTTCTCCAAGTTCCCTATGAGCTCCACATCCCACTGACCCACGGAGCATCCTCAGGATCCTGAAAGGAGCTTCCTCGTCCCACAAGAGCCCCGCAGCCCTCCAAGCCATGGGGCATCCTCAGCACTCCCAGGGGGGTCTCCCCATTCCCTGAGATCCCCACATCCCCCTGACCCACGGGGTGCCCTCAGCATTCCCAGAGGTTCTCCCAGTTCCCTATGAGCCTCACATCCCACCAAGCCATGGGGTGTCCTCAGAATCCCAAAAGGAGCCTCCTCATCCCATAAGAGCCCCGCAGCCCTCCAAGCCACGGGGTGCCCTCAGCACTCCCAGGGGGGTCTCCCCATTCCCTGAGAGCCCCACATCCCCCTGACCCATGGGGTGCCCTCAGCACTCCCAGGGGGGTCTCAGAGCCCTCAGAGCCCCACATCCCGCTCACCCACGGGTTTCCCAGCCCCGGGATCATCCCCGTTCGGGGCCGGACCTGAAGAATCGCGCCTGGTGGGTGATGTTGTTCTCCTCCATGACGCGGCGCCGGTCCCGCTGCAGCTGCTCGATCTGCCGCTTCTGCGCCTCGGCCGCCGGCACGTTCCCCTCCTCCAGGTACCTGCGGGAGGACGGGACGCGGCTGTGACGAGCCGGGTGGCCTCGGGGCATCCCCTCCCCGGGCACCAAGGGGGTACCGGGCTCACCGCTGGTCGGGGCGCAGCCGCGTGTCCGTGGAGGGCAGGACCCGGCGCAGCTCCGGCGTGAGCTCGTTCAGCTCCAGGGCGAACTGGGTGAAGCCGTAGTTCCTCTCGTGGTCGCGGGGCATGGGGTCTGCAAGGGAGGGCGGGACTGCACTGAGAGAGACCCTCAGCACGGGGTAACCCCGGGATATCCATCCCCCAGGGGGGTCCTTACTGGCTTTCCAGACGCACTGGCCTGGGGCGGGCCCGCGGTGCAGCCCCTCGTGCCACTTGCCCGCCAGGCGCTCCACGGGGGTCCCGCTGCGGCTCAGCACGGCCCCCTGCACCTCGTTGGCCCCCGCGCCCCAGTACCGAGCCTGCGGCCACCGGGATGTGGGTGGGGGGTCGGGGGGGGTTGGGGGAAAAGGGGGGGGAAAGGGCGGGGCTATTGGGAAAGGGTGTGGCCATTGGGAAAGGGTGTGGCCACTTGGAAAGGGTGGGGCCATTGGGAAAATGTGTGGCTGTTGGGAAAGGGTGTGGCCACTTGGAAAGGGTGTGGCTATCGGGAAAGGGTGGGGCTATCAGGAAAGGGTGGGGCTATCAGGAAAGGGTGGGGCCATTGGGAAAAGGTGTGGCCACTGGGAAAAGGTGAGGCCACTTGGAAAGGGGGGGGCTACTGGGAAAAGGTTGGGGCCAAGCTTGATGTGAGGGGTCTTCTGAAAAAGGGTGGACTCGTTGGGAAAGGGCGGGGCTACTGGGGAAAGGGCGGGGCCACCAGTGATGGGAGGAGTCTTCTGAAAAGGGTGGAGTCATTTGGAAAGGGTGGGGCCAGGAGGGGCGGGGCTAATGGGAAAGGGTATGGCCAATGGAAAAGGGTGGGGCCATGAGTTAGGAGGTGGAGTCACTGGGAAAGGGTGGGGCACTAAGAGGGGCAGGGCTAACAGGAAAAGGGAGGAGCCACTGGGAAAGGGTGGGGCCAGGAGCAAGGGGTGGGGCTACTGGGAAAGGGTGTGGCCACAAGTAATGGGGAGGGGTCATAAAAAGGGTGTGGCACTAAGGGGGGTGGAGCTACTAGGAAGGGGTGGAGCTATTGGGAAAGGGCGGGGCCATAACCGGGGGCTGGGCCAGGAGAGGGGTGGAGCAATAACACAATTAAGATTAACGAGCAGGTGAAGGGGCGGGGCCACACCTGAAGGGGCGGGGCCAGGCCATTTCGGCGCAGAGGGGTGGAGCCAGGGCAGGTGGGAGGGCGGGGCTGTGGGGCGGGGCAGGTGGGCACACCTTGCAGAAGGTGAGCTTGCAGTGGTAGGAGGCGTCGCGGGTGTTCCGGATCAGCACCTCCCCGTAGTGCTCGATCCAGCGGGGCCCGCTCAGCACGTTGTGGATGCACGTGGTCACCTTGTTCCACTCGTAGTGGTCTCCGGTCCTGTGGGCACCACCCACGTTGGACGGGGAGGGAGAGAGGGCAGGGGGGCTTGGGGGGGTGTGGGGGGCCCACCAGCAGGGCTGGGGTCTCACCTGGGCAGCTGCACATTGACGGTGCCCATGGGGACGATCTCCAGGGACTTGCCCCAGAATTTGTTCTTCCACCTCATGTCTGGAGGGGTGAAGGGTGGGAGAAGGTGAGACCCCTCAGTCCACCCACCCCACGGGGGAGATATCCCAGCACCCAACACCCTCCTGGGCACTCACCCTGCCAGAAGATGAAGTTGTCGGACTCGGCGTGGCAGGCGGAGATGGGAGGGTGGTGGGAGACCTGCGGGGGGGACAAGAGGGACGTGCCAGTGCCCCGTCCAGCCCCGTGCCCCCCTCGTGCCCTCCCCGTGCCCCTCCCCAGTGCCCACCTGCTCGCTGATGAAGCGGAAGCCTCGGTCGGGCCGCACACACTCGTAGGTCTCCCCCAGGACGGGGTTGAAGGGTTTGCTGCCCGCCCGGTAGTAGGTGGAGGCGTAGGCGGACACGGCGAAGGCGGCCACGTACACCTGGCACCACAGGCACCACGCTGCTGCCACCACCCCGGGGACAGCCACCCATCCGCCCCGGGGACAGCCACCCACCCACCAATCCCCCACCCGGCCCCAGCCCCTGCCCTGTTCCCACAAGTCCCATGTGTCCTCGAGCTCCCCTGAGCCCCCTTAAAGCCTCGAAGTCCTCCAGTCCTTCCATGTCCTTGAGCTCCCTCGTGTCCTCAAGCCCCCTAAATCCTCAATCTCTCCTGTACCCCATGTCCTCGAGTTTCCCTGTGTCCCCTGAGTCTCTTAAAACCTCCCCAAGTCCCTCTGCATTCTCAAGATCCTCCATGTCCCCTCAGCCCCTCCTGGCCCTAAGCCCCCCTACCCCCATGTCCCTCGAGTTCCCCCTTGTCCCCTGAGCCCCCCCAATCCCCTGAGCTCTCCAAGTCCCTCTGTGACCCTCCAAATCCCCCGACCCCCCACATCCCCCACGCCCTTGCCCTCCTTGTGCCCTCTCCGCTCCAAAGACCCCTCTGTCCCTTGAGCTGTCCCTGAGTTCCCAAGCCTCATGTCCTCCCCGAGCTCCCTCTGTCCCCAGGTCCACCGAGCCCCTCTATGTCCCCCGAGCTCCCTGTGTCCCCAACCCCCCAGCGCTCCCCAAGCCCCCAATCCCCAGCGTGTCCCCTGAGTTGCCCCACGACCACGAGCCCCCAAGCCCCATGTCCTCCCCGAGTTCCCTCTGCCCCCAGGTCCCCTGAGCCCCTCTATGTCCCCCAAGCACCCCGTATCCCCAACCTCCCAGCGTTCCCTGAGCCCCCAGTCCCTGGTGTGTCCCCTGAATTCCCCCAAGTCACCTGAGCCCCTCTGTGTCCCCTGAGCTCCCTGTATCCCCAACCTCCCAGCTCTCCCCGAGCCCCCAGTCCCCGGCGTGTCCCCTGAGTTGCCCCATGACCCCAAGCCCCCCCTGTGCCCCCCGGTGTGTGTCCATCCCCCCTCACCAGTCGCTGCCGGGGGTCTCGGGCGCGGCTGGCGCGGTCCAGGAGCGCGCTGTACTCCAGCTCCTCGCAGAGCCGCTGCAGCGTATTCAGCGGCTCGTTGAGCTGCACGGGCAGCGCCACGCGGGACAGGTCCTTTCCCACGCTGCTCCTCAGGAGGCCCCACAGGCTCACGTCCCCCGACGGCGCGGGGGGAGCGGGCAACCGGCTCCGGCGCCGCGGGTCCGGCCCCGGCAGCTCCAGCGGCGCCGGCGGCGGCGGCTCCGGCTCCGACGGTGCCCCCGCACGCTCCGCTCCTGCCGGGCACCGGGCGCTGGGATGGAGCTGTGTCCCAGCCCCCCGGTGTCCCCCTCCCCGGGGCTGCCCCGTACCTGTCGGGGGGCGGCCCGGCCCCCCCGGCTCGGTGGCCTCCTCGCAGGCGCTGGTGGTGGCCTCGCTGGCGCACGACTCGTCGTCCGAGGGCTGGGGAGACGCGGGGACCGTCGGCGGCTTCGGGGGTCCCGGGGGAATTGGGGGGGGTATGGGGGGTACCCCATGGTAGGAGGGTGGGGGGCAGGGGGTTTAGCGGGAAGGGTCGCCCCGGAAGGATGGGATGAGACCCGGGATCCTGGGATGGGCTGGGGGTGTCGGGATGGGGAGGGGTGGTGCTGGTGGGGGAGCAGCGGCAAGGGGGGCTCTGGCAGCACCCAGCCCCCACCCCCGGGCTCAGAGAGAGCAGAGACCCCCAGCATGGGGAGCGAGGGGGCTGCGGGGGGCTGGGGGGGACACAGGGGCTGGGGGCACTACGGGGAGCTGGGGGGGTGCCTGATGAGGTGGGACGGGGGAGAGAGAGGGGAGAGATGAACCCAGAGCAGCGGGAGGCGGCAGGGGGGTCCACAGAGCCCCCCGCCAGCAGAGCCCACGCTCCAGCAGAGCCCACCCCGAGCCCCCCCACCTCATTCTCGGAGGAGCTGGCGGACAGGAAGACCTCGCAGGCGTCGAAGAACTCGGTGTGGGAGTCGGCCAGCGAGACGATGCTGCGGTTGGAGAGCTGCTGCTCCCGGCCCTTGGCGGGCAGCGCGTCGGGCTGCGGGGACAGCCACCAACTCAGCCCGGCCCCCCAGCTCAGGGAGGGCCACCCAGACCCCCATCCCACCCCATCCCACCCCCCCTGACCTCGTCGGGGTGCAGCGAGGCGAAGGAATCCAGGGTGGTGTCGGAGGAGACGGAGAGGGAGTGGAAGCGGCGCAGGGTGGGCTGTGGAGGGAGGGGGAGGCTGAGCCAAGGCCCCTCCAGAACGTTCCCCTCCAGCACGTTCCCCTCCAGCCAGGATGGAGCTGACGGTGAGGGGCTGAGACCCCGCAGCACCCACAGCACCCCAAAAGCAACATCCCCAAGCCCCCCCTCGAGCAGGGCAGTGCTGCCCGGCCCCCCTGGGTCGCTCACCGCGGCGGTGCCGGCGCTGCCGGGGCGTGGGACGGGGCCCTGCCGGTCCAGCGCCCGCCGCATCTCCTCCAGACGGGCCCTCTCGGCTACCAGTGCGGCCACCACGCTGCTGAGCGAGCCGTGCACTGCCAGGGCATGCGGGCAGGGGTCAGATTGTGTCACGGCACCCCAAAACCCGCCAGGACCACCCCGGGGGGGCTGGGCCCCATCCCACCTTTCTGGGCCAGCACCCAGAAGCTCCGCTGCAGCTGGGTGTACTCCGGGGGGAGGCCGAAGGGCAGCTGGCTCTGGGAGGACTCCAGGTAGCGGGACAGGTTGGGGACGGAGCCGTGCAGGCGGCCCACCTTGGGGGGGGGGGGACACGGGGGTCAGCGAGGCGCTGGGGAGGGGGCTCCACGCCTCAGGCAGCAGCAGAGGGGGCTCCACGCCCCGGGCAGCAGCGGAGTTCTATGGGATTCCAGCTCACCCTCACCCTGCCGATGGTGTCGTCCTTGGCAAAGCTCTGGGTGCACCAGATCTTGGTGGTCCTCCGGCCCTTCTTCGGCCTCTCCGCGGCGGCCGAGGGCTGTGGGGGAGAGGAGGGGGCTGGAGCTGGACCCTCCCCAGGAAAGGGGGGGATGCTCAGACCCCACAGGCGCCGCTGTCCCGGCTCACCTGGCCGCCGGAGATGAGCGGGGCCGAGGGGATGCGGTGCAGGGCCTCCAGGTTCTGGAGCATCCCCGTCAGCTCCTGCAGCTTGGCCTGGCACTCCGACAGCTCTGCCGGGGGCACGGGGTCAGGGAGGGGGCACAGGGTCAGGGAGGGGGCACAGGGTCAGGGAGGGGGCACAGGGCACCCCCTCCCTGCCCCGCACACCCCTTCCCACCCCGCTCACCGGCCGAGCAGCGCTCCAGCCCCTCGCTGTCCTTCAGCCAGGCGTTCACCTTGTCCCGGGAGCTGGCGAGCGTGGACAGGGCAGGGGCACTGCCCGAGGGCAGGATCCGCGTCCACTGGCCCTGCCAGCAGGGAAAAGAGGGCACTGCCATCAGGAGCCCCTCGCCCAGACCCTGCCCCGTGTTGTCACCTTGAGGTGTCACCCACCTGGGCGTTGGTGGGGGTCCTCCCCCCGGGGCCCCCCGTGGGACAGGGCTTGTCCCCGTGGTGGTGGGTGCAGAGGCTGCTCACCCAGCTGGAGAAGAGCTCCGGGGACTTGATCTGGGGGGCACGGGTGAGTTGAGGGGGGGGAGGAAAAACAGAACCTGACAACACCGACCCTTGTTTCAAGTCCCACCCCGGCCCCCAGAGGCACCTTGAGGTGGTAAATGTTCTCCTCCGTGTCCAGGTCGACCCTCTGGGCCTTCTTGTTGACGGACATGACGGACTGACGGACGTCGATGGAGCCGTGCAGTTTGCCCTTGAGGACCTGGGGGAGCCCGGGGACGCCTGTCAGGGGGAAGATCCCCCTTCCTCAGGGGGGCCACGGGGGTCTCCCCCCGCCCCGAGCCCACGGGGGCACAGCCCGGGCACACACTCACGTCCTGGCGGGTGGTGGAGTATTTCAGGATCCCGTTTTCCAGCACAAAGTACCGCTGGGGATGGACAGGGAAGGTTGTTGTTGGTGGGGAGGGGGGGAGCAGAGAGCAGTCCCTGCAGCCCCCACTTCCCAGGGGCTCAAATCGTGCCAGGACCAGTCGGGTGACGGCTCCCGGTGCCAGCTCTGCCCGTTACCTTGTGCCAGCCCTTCAGGGGCCATTTCCTCCTCTTGAGCAGGTACCCCTCGTGCCTCTGCAGCTCCTGCCCTGGGCTGCCCTGTGCACGGGGCTCCTCCACCACCTCCCAGCTCTCCGAGCCCTGCAGGGATGGGGGTCAGCGTGGGGGTCCCTCAGCACCAGAGGCACACGAGGTGCTCCCCACCCTGTCCTCCAGGCACCCCCCAGCTGACAGGCCACCTTTGCATCTTCCTAAAGCAGGGAGAAGCCCCCCGAGGCCTCACAGCACCCCCAGTGTGCACCACTGAGCCCCCCACCCCAAATCCGGAGCCCTCCGACCTGCTGGACGCTGCTGTGCTTGGAAGACACGGTGCTGTTGGAGCGGGACAGGGCTCTTTTCGGGGAGGACGGGTCCTTCTCGTGGCTTCCCATGGCTGGTGTGCAGAGGGGGCCGGGCCGAGCCCCCCTTCCCGTCCGTCCCGCGGGGGTGGGGGTCCGAGCTCGGCCCTCAGGGCGGGAGCCGCTGCCGGGAGGGGACGGCAGGTCAGGGAGCTCAGGGGGGGCTTCTCCACCCTCCCCATCCCGGCCCCCGCGGGGATGAGAAGTGGTGGGGGTCCCCCTGCCCCTCGGGGGGGGGGAGCCCTGCATGTCCCCGCCGCGGGCCCCCAAAAACTTCTGGGGGACCCGGGGCCTTTCCCCCCCCCCCCCCCGCCCCGGGCTTATCTCGGCTCCGCCGCCCGGTCCGGGTTCAGAGTCCAGCCCCGGCGCCCCATGGACCGGGTACCAGGGGCAACCCCGCGGCGGGGGCACGGCCCGGAGGGTGACACCGGTACAAAGACCGGGATCGACCCCGGTCCGTCCTGGCACCCCCCCGAGCCGGGACATGACCCCTCCAAACCCCTTCGCCCTTGCCGGTTCCTGAGCCACAGGGAAGTTTTTCCCCCCCCCGCCCTGCCATCCCCCCCGGCGCTGTCCCCGACAGGCGACCCCGGTATCCCGGCAGATGCTGATCCCGGGATAACCCCGGGAGGGCGGCCAAGCCCCGGTGCTGGCGACCACCCCGGCACCGGTACCCGCTGTGCCGGTAACTGCGGCACCGAGACACAACCACGGCACCGGCGACTCCCCGGCTCGCAGGGGAGGACACCGGGGGTCTCCCCCCGCAGCTCCATCCCTTCCCCTGCCCAGCCCCGCAGGTGCTGCGGGAGGTCAGAGCCGACCCCTCGCACCGCACCGGGGCTGTGCGGGGTCTCCATCCCCGGTGTCACCCCCCCCGGGAGGCGGCGGGGGCCCGGGGGTGGCGGGTCCCCCCGGTGCTCACCTGGGCGGGCGGCGGGCGGGCGGCGGGGGCCGGTCGCATCCTGCCCGGTGGCAGCAGGAAGCGGAACACGGAGGGCGGTGCGGAGCCGCTCGGCTCTGCCCCCTGCTCCGTGGAGGACCGGGAGCCGCCGGGATCGCCGGGAGCCGCCGGGAACCGCCGGGAACCGCCGGGATCGCCGGGACATCCCGCGCGGCACCGGGGCAGTTCCGCTCGCGGACCCCCGGGAGTCCCCACCCGGGACCAGCCCGCGGGAAAAGGGACGGCCCAGGAGGGGTGGGGGGGATTCCCGCGAGAGGCAGCACCTCGCGGGGGTCCCGGGGGTCACCACCCCACGGGGGTCTCAAGACTGAGCATCCCTCGGGGGTCTCAGGGGGGTCACCACCCCACGGGGGTCTTGGGACGGATCGTTCCACGGGAATCTCGGGTTTCACCACCCCATGGAGGTCCCAGGGACCGCCAGCCCATGGAATTCTCGGGACTGACCACCAATCCAAGGGGGTCCCAGGGCATTCCCACCCCAGGATTTCCCTTACCCACCCCCCAGCTCTGCTTCCCTCTGCTCCATCAGACCCCCCGAGCAGCCCCAGCCTCCCCCCACACTCTTGAGGAGCAGGACCCCCCCCTCCACACCCCCCCCCAAAATCCCAGAGAGGCTTCGGCATCTCCACACGGACACTTTAATGGACATGACTCTGGATCAGTGTTACAGCACATTCCCCCTCATCCTCATTCCAGGGGGGCTTGGAGTGCTCAAAACCCTCCTGTGGGCCCCCCCTCCCGCCGTGCTCCTCCTCCTCTGGCCAATCCCTGAGACCTTCCATCTCACCCTCAGAATATTCCCAGGAATATTCCCCAAGGGAAGGGCCAGGGCTGGGGGGCTGCAGGACCCTCAGTCCTGCCCCAGTACCAAACCTCCAACCCCTGATCCCTCCCCTCCTGCACAGCCAGGGAAGGAGCCAATTCCCAGGGCCCAGAGCCAGTGATTCCCTGTGCTTTGGGGGTCTCCCTGTGTCCTGCAGCTGGAGGAACCAATTCCCAGGGCCCAGAGTCAGGGATTCCCTGTGCCTTGGGGGTCTCCCTGTGTCCTGCAGCTGGAGGAGCCGATTCCCAGGGTCCAGCATCGGTGATTCCCTGTGTCCCAGTCTGGAGGGCTCTCCCTGGGATCCCCCATGTCCCGCATCCGGGGAAGGAGCCAATTCCCACAGTCTGATCTCCCACATTCCAGGCTGGGGTTGGGGGTGCTCCCCAGGTTCCCACCACATCCCACATCCAGGGAAGCAGCCAGTTCCCAGTGCCAGCCATTCCCTGTGCCCTGGGGGGGCTCCCGCAGCGGGGGAAGAAGCCGATCCCAGGGCCCAGCATCAATGATTCCCCTTTCCCTGCTCCTGGGGGGGCTTCCCAGGCGCCCCCGTGTCCCGGAGCCGGCGGATGTGCTCATCCAGGAGCGCTGTGAGGAGGGAGGGGCCACGCTGGAGCAGGGATGAGGTCTGGGAGGGCAGGAGGGCCAAGGCTCCCACTGTCTGCCCCTGGGAGGCCTCCAGGGACGGCAGCCGGGCGAAGTTCTCCACTCCCTGCCGGCTCAGGATCGTGTCGTCGATGCAGGCGCCTGGAAGAGAGCAGGATATGGGATAACAGAGCATTCCACCAAGGAACCGTTTGCTCCTTCAGGCTCCCACCCCTCGTTTTCACAGCGTGAAACCCTCATTCCCAGCCCCGGAGGAGCCCAGCGCCGGGATTTGGGGAGCAGGGAATGCCCTCACCCAGGAGGTTGACCTGTGGAACTCCCTTCAGCACCCGCAGCATCTCCCGGGCCCGGGTCTCCGGGCTCACCAGCAGGATGTTGCGGCACACGAAGAGCGGGAGGAGGTTCCTGTACTTGGACTGCGCCAGCACCGGCCGGACAATCTGGAAAACGCCTCGGGAATGAGGCCTGGAGCGGCCCAGGATGCACCTCTCCCCCTCCCACCTTCCCGCTGGGATCGGCGCCCACCTCGTTGAGGACGAACTTGACCTCGATGTTGTGCTTGCGCAGGTAGTGGCGCATGGTGACCACGTCCTCGTCCGGCATGGAATTGTACTGGCACACGGCCACCATGCGGCTGCTCCGGAACGCCTGCTCCACCTGCCGCCTCAACAGCCGGACGTAGCCGTCCTCCTGGGAGGGAGGGACACGGGGATACAGGGATACAGGGACACGGGGAGAGGGGGAATGGCTGCTGTGACCCCCCCCATGGAGACCCGGCAGCTACGGGTGGGAGGTGATGCCATGGATCTCGAGGTGCTCCCATGGTCCATGAGGTGATCCCATGGATCTCAAGGTGGTCCCATGGATCTCGAGATGCTCTCATGGTCCATGAGGTGATCCCAAGGATCTCAAGGTGCTCCCATGGATCTCGAGATGCTCCCATGGCCCATGAGGTGATCCCATGGTCCATGAGGTGATCCCATGGTCCATGAGGTGCTCTCATGGTCCTTGAGGTGATCCCATGGATCTCAAGGTGCTCCCATGGTCCATGAGGTGATCCCATGGATCTCGAGGTGCTTCCATGGACCTTGAGGTGACCCCATGGATCTCGAGGTGCTTCCATGGACCTTGAGGTGACCCCATGGATCTCAAGATGCTGTTATGAATCTCGAGGTGCTCCCATGGATCATGAAACTCTGCCATGGATCTCGAGATGCTCCCATGGATCATGAGATGTTTCTGTGGATCTCAAGACGCTCCCATGGATAGGGACCCACCTGCACCTGCTGGGGCATCTCCCAGCCACCCACAACATGCCAAAAAAGGGGATTACCCACCCCGGGAAGGTCTCACACCGGCTCCAGCCAGGCCATCCCTGGTGTCTGGGGATCGAGGGAATCCCTCCCCTCCCCAGACCCTGCGGACCCCGGGCAGGGCCCCTCCTCACCTCCTCCTGCGGGCGGTCCCTGGGCGGGGGGAGGCAGCGGGGGGGGCACAGCGGGCCGGGGGGGCACGTACTCGGTCAGGGCCATCAGCTTCTGCCGCTGGAAGTGCATGGCCTTCCAGTGCCGCGTCACCGCCTTGGAGCCGCGCCGGAGCAGCTGCAGCGCGGGCAGCCAGCCTGGGGGGAGCCGGGGCACCATTCCCATCCCTGCTCCCTGCACCCTTCCCATTCCTGGCCCCTGCCCCCTTCCCATCCCTGCTCCCAGCCCCCTTCCCATTCCCGGTCCTAGTCCCTGGTGCCTCTTCCTGTCCCACTCCCATTTCACTTTTCTGCCCTATTCCCAATCCTGATCCCTGCCCCGTTCTAGTTCCCTGCTCCATTCCCGGTCCCTGTCCCAGCCTCGTTCCCTGTCCCAGTCCCACTCCCATTTCCAGCCCCATTCGCGTTCCCTGCCCCATTCCCGTTCCCATTC
>NW_020897854.1:75542-79732 GCF_003984885.1 Neopelma chrysocephalum
TTCCACTCCCATTGCCATTCCCATTCCAAGGCCCCGCTCCCATTCCCCTTCCCTGCCCTATTCCCGCTTCCTTTCCCGCTCCCATTCCCCTTCCCTGCCCCATTCCCGCTCCCTGCCCCATTCCCGTTCCCATTCCCGCTCCCATTCCCCTTCCCTGCCCCATTCCCGCTCCCATTCCCTCACCTCGCAGCCATCCCTTCCCGCCGCTCAGCGCCGCCATCTTGGCCGTGGCCGCGCAGGGCCTTGTGGGAAGGTGGAGGACAGCGCCACTTCCTGTCTCCCCCCGTCTCCATGGCAACGGCATCGCCACAGCGCGGCCTGCGCGGGGCCGGGGGTCCCTGAGCCCCCAAACCTGGGCAACCAGCGCCCAGAGATCTCCCTGACCCAACCCCGGGGGTCCCTGAGCCCCCAAACCTGGGCAACCAGCGCCCGGAGAGCTCCCTGATCCAACCTCGGGGGTCCCTGAGCCCCCAAACCTGGGCAACCAGCACCTGGAGAGCTCCCTGACCCAACCTCGGGGGTCCCTGAGCCGCAAACCTGAGCCCCCAAAGCCCCGTGGGACCGGAGGAGCTCCCCAAGAGTCTCTGAGGTCCCCAGGCTGGGGGTCCTGGTCCCTGTGATCCCCCAGCTCCGCTTCGGTGACTCCACAGCCCCCTGGATACAGGGACCCTCTGCCCCACCTGGGGGTCCCAGCTCTGACCCCCCACCATCCCAACACTCCTGTCCCCATTCCACAGATCCCTCCCATTCCACAGATTTCTGCCTCCCCTTTCGCTCAGACCCTTCCCCTTTCAGCCCCCCCCCCAGACACCCACCCGAGGGCACGAGGAGGGGACAAGGACCCCCCCAGGCCACCCCCTGCCATGGCTGGGCAGGAGGAGAAGACCCTTTGTGGGGGTGAGTGAGACATTGTGGGGTGGGGGCTCCTCCCAGCAGGGAGGGGATGGGGAGGGGGCTGCACCCCCCAGCCTGGACCCTCACCCTGAGATCCCACAGACCGTGAGGGGACGTCCCCAGGAGTGACCCTCAGCGACAGCCTCGTCCTCACCAGGAGCAGGTGAGGACCCCACGGACCTTGGGCTGGCAGGGAGGGGTCTCTGGGCACCCCAAAGACACCCCCCCTCCATCCTTTTCCTGCAGATCCACGGAGCTGCTGCCCCCCTCCGCCATCCGCCTGGACCGGGAGAACATCTCCTCCATCGGGAAGCTCCAGGATCAGGGAGGGATCCACAGCCTCTACCTGCAGCAGGTACGGAGCTGTGGGGCAGCTGAGACCACCCCTGGGCCTGGGGGGGACACACAAACCCCCCCAGATCTGCTCCTGTCTCCCCTCCCCAGTGTCCAGAGGGGGGGGAAAACAGTCTCCCTCCATCCAGGGGGGATTCTGGTCCCAGTGACCACCCCCCACAGCCCCACCCCAGAGGTCTCTGAGCCCCCCAAACCTGGAGGAAAAACGGTTTCCCTCCCATCTGATACCAATCCCACTGGAATTCCAGCGAGGGTCTGGGATCAGCCCCCTGGTGTTTCCAAACCCCACACGAGGAGCCTCGGGGTCCTCCTGAATTTTGGGGTCTCTCCATGTCCTCATCCCTGCAATTCCCTCTCCATGGCCTCCACAGTGGGACATTCCACCCCCAATCCCAGGACACTCCCAAAATCCCCAATTTTTTCACACCGCAGGAAAAACGCGTTGTTATATTTAATTTTCTATTTTCTACTTTATTTTCTGTTTTCTATCTTTTTTATTTTCCAGAACAAAATCGAGAGGATCGAGAATTTGGGCTCTTTTCCCAACCTGAGGTACAGCAGCTCCTGCTCCCAGGGAAATGGCTTTCCATGGGCTCCCACCTTCCCTTGGCCAGGGAGGGGGGCTCAAATTCCAGCCCCTGGGAGCTGTGACATCCCCCCCTCACCCTCCCCGTGCTCTCCAGGTTCCTCTGCCTGGCTGGAAACCGCATCCAGAGGGTGGAGAACCTTCAGCCCCTGCCTCACCTGTGTGCCCTGGACCTGTCCCACAACCTCATCCAGGTGCTGGACACAGGTGGGAAGCAAGGAAGGGATGCTGGAGCTGCCAGTGTGTGTGTGGAATGTCCATTCCCACCTTCCCTGCCTCAGTTTTCCTGGCTCTGGAGGTGTCAGGGCTGCTCTAGGAGTTGCCTTGGGAGTGGGTGAAGAGCTGGGGGAGTTTGGGGGAGCAGGAATTTGGCTGGAGGGTTGGGAGGGCTCAGGTCCCACCTCAGCACCTTTGTGCTTCCTTTTGTCCTGGCCAGAGGAGCTGCCCCGGAGCCTCCAAATCCTGGATTTAACGGGAAACGAGTGCACCCGGCAGCAGGGATACAGGTGGGTCAGGGGGAGAGGAGGGGGAGAACAAACCCCCCCAAAAAAACCAGGGGAGCCTCTCAGCAGGGTACAGCCCCCCCCAAACCAGGAGAAGCTTCGGGGTGACCTAATTGTGGCCTCCCAGTGCCTAAAGATGGACGGAGATTTTGGAAAAAGGGCCTGGAGTGACAGGACAAGGGGAATGGCTTCCCACTGCCAGAGGGGTAGATGGGATATTGGGAAGGAATTCTTCCCTGTGAGGGCAGTGAGGGGCTGGGATGGATTTCCCAGAGAAGCCGTGGCTGCCCCTGGATCCCTGGAAGTGTCCAGGGCCAGGTTGGAGCAACCTGGGACAGTGGAAGGTGTCCCTGCCCCTGGCAGGGGGTGGGTGGTCTTCAGGATCTCTTCCAACCCAAACCATTCCACGAGACATCAAATCCAAACCCCCAAGCCCAGGGATGTGAATTCCTGCCCTGTGGCCGGGCTGGGGGTGGGTCCCAGGGGGGTCGGTGCCACCTCAGGTGGGAGGGGACATCGGCTCTTCCCTCATTTTTTCCAGGGAGCTGGTGTTGGGAGCGCTGCCCCACCTCCTGCAGCTGGATGCCCGGCCCCTCCGTGGCAAGGAAGAGGAGGGAGGAGGCTCTTCCCGTGGCGAGGATGAGGATGATGAGCTGCTCCCCGAGCCCAGCGGCCCCTTCACCGTGGACAAAGGTGCGCAGGGGGCTGAAGGGGACACGTGGCACTCCTGGGGACAAGGGTGGCAGTGCCACATCCCCCCTAATCCTTCTCCCTCCTCGCATCCCCGGCAGGTTTCTTCGCGGATCTGCGCCGGGAGCTGGCCGGGCGCTCCCAGCGGCGGCGGAGGGAGACGCTGGAGGAGCACCGGGAGCGGCTGGAGGAGCTGCAGGAACGCCGGGATCTGCTGCTGAGCCGGGATCGGGATCGGGATGGAGCCCCCGGCCCCGCGGCCCCGCAGCCCCGGCAGGGCCATTCCCGGCCCCGGGCACAGCCAGGGACACCCGTCCCGGGATCCCGCGGGTCCCAGCGAGCTCCTGGTGGCGTCCAGTCCCGGAGCAAAGCTCTGGAGAAGGAGACTGGTTCCAAAGGAACAGGGAATAGGCAGTTATCCCAAATATCCCGTGGCCGGGAGTAAAGGTTTTGTTCCCACCCCAATCCCGTGTGGATGCCATGGATCCCCCACCCTGCAGCCATCCCGGGGGCCTGGCACAGGCAGGGCTCCAAATCCCACTCCACATCCCTCTCCTTCCCCCTGCACCTCATTCCAGGCCATGGACACATCTCAGTGCTTTCCTCCGGGATAAATTAGGGGCTGGAGTTTTTTCTCCAGGATAAATTAGGGGCTGGAGGTTCCACACCCCCAGGCAGGGCTGGAGGAAGCAGGGAGCCAGGGCTGGACACCGGGAATGTTTCCTCATTCCCTACCCAGGAGCAATTCCAGGGGGGAAGCCGAGCCCACTCACCTGTGGGGTGGTTTATGTGTAAAACTTCAGCTCTGCCTCCACGCAGTCGAAGAAGAGGTCGGCCAGTTCCTCCGGGTGAGGGGTCTCTGTCCCCTCCAGCAGCGCCTTCATCCCCTCCAGGCCCTGCTTCTCCAGCTCCTGCAGCGTCTCCAGGAGCTTCTGGCCCCGCTCCTGGTGGGATCGGGGAGGGAGGAGAGCTCAGGGAATCTGATCCTCATCACAGGGGGCAGCGTGAGGGTCCCAGAGCGGGGAAGGGTCTGCAGGGTCTCTGGGGTCTGTGGGGTCTGTAGGATCTGTGGGGTCTGTGGGATCTGCAGGGTCTGTGGGGTCTGTGGGATGTTCGGGGTCTGTGGGATCTGTGGGATCTGTGGGGTCTGTGGGGTCTGCAGG
>NW_020897854.1:79742-86100 GCF_003984885.1 Neopelma chrysocephalum
GTGGGATCTGCAGGGTCTGTGGGATCTGTGGGATCTGTGGGGTCTGTAGGATCTGCGGGGTCTGTGGGGTCTGTGGTACCTGGTCCTGCTCCATGAGCTCCAGGGCCGCCTGGTGCCGGCGGTACAGCTCGTGCCGCCGATCCACCGAGCTCTGGAAGCGCGGGATCTCCTTGGCAGGGTCCCGGGGGAAGGTCGGGGACCTCACCTGCGGCACGGGCTTGATGCCGGCCACGAACACGAAGGGCTTGAAGACAGACCTGGGGGAGAGGAGCACCGGCACGAGGGGGGGATGGAGGCTGATTCCCGGGAATACCTCATCCGGGAGGGAGCAGGGCTGGGCCCCTCCGAGGGCCTCACCTGGAGGGGTCGGGGGTGGCAGTGAAGAAGTGGACGCAGGGCAGGGCGGGGTCTCGGGGCAGCACGGACACCATGCTGCCCGCCGTGCGGAACCCCTCCGAGTCCACGCAGATCCCGCTGCCCTTGTCCCGCAGGATGGACATCAGCGTCTCTGCCGTGATGTGACCTGGAGGGACAGGCAGGGACATGGCACTGCTATCCCTGTCCTTGTCCCTGTCACTGTCCCCATCCCTGTCCTTGTGCCCACCCCAGTGCTGCCACAGCAGCTCCTTGCTGGTGCGGAGCAACCCTTGGCAATCCATGGGTGTCCATCCCAATCCCTGTCCTGCTCCCTGTCCTGTCCCTGTCCCCATTCTCATCCTTGTCCCTGTCCCCCCCCTCCATGCTGCTGCAGCATCTCTGTGCCAGCAAAGACGCAGCCCTTGGCAAACCATGGATGACCATTCCCATCCCTGTCCCTGTCCCCATCCCTGTCATATCCCAGTCTCTGTCCCTGTCCTGTTCTAGTCTCTGTCCTGTCCCCATCCCCATCATATCCCAGTCTCTGTCCCCATCCTGTTCTAGTCCCTGTCCCTATCCTGTCCCCATCCCCATTCCTGTCCCTGTCCTGTCCTTCTCCCTGTCCCCCTCCCTTCCCCTGTCCTGTCCCTATCCCTGTCCCTTCTTTGTTCCTGTCCCTTCCCCTGTCCTGCCCCCATCCCCATTCCTGTCCCTGTCCTGCCCCTATCCCTGTCCCTTCTCTGTCCCCCTCCCTTCCCCTGTCCTGCCCCCACCCCTGTCACCTGCGTGCTGCCTCAGCAGCTCCCTCCCCGCTCGGAAGCGGGCCTTGGCGGCCTCCATGCGCGGGGGCTGCTGCTCCAGGGAGAAAACCTGGGCGAAGCTGAACTCCCCGTGCCCGCTCCACCAGCCCTGGCTCCGCGCCCGCTGCCGCAGCCCCTCGTGCTCCGCCGTGATCTCGCTGCCGATGCTCAGCTGGTTGGAGATGTTGCGGCTTCCCTCTGCGACAGAGGGGTCAGCTGGGGGGGTGACGGGGGCACACAGCTCCCCGTGCTCCCAGTACAACCAGTGCCCGCTCACCGGTGATCCGCTGGGCCGCCCAGTAGCGCCCGGCGGTCTCCAGCACCCAGGCCTCGGCGCGGTCGGCCAGCAGGAAGGTGTTGTGGTACACGAAGGGCACCGGCTCCTCCTTGCAGCTCCCGCCCTGCCCGTAACGCTCCAGCAGCGCCGTCATCACCTCCAGGGCCTCCTGGGCCGAGCTGCCCCGCTCCAGACCCAGCCTGTGCCGGCAGTGCCCGTCAGGAGCCGGAGCGGGAGGGACACGGGGCTGTTCTCACCTCCCCAGGTCCATCTTCACCTCCCCAGGTCTGTCCTCACCTCCCCGGGTCCACCCTCACCTCCCCAGGTCCACCCTCACCTCCTTGGGTCCATCCTCACCTCACCAGGTCCACCCCCACCTCCCCAGGTCCACCCTCACTTCCCCGGGTCCATCCTCACCTCCCCGGGTCTATCCTCACCTCCCCAGATCCATCCTCACTCCCCAGGTCCACCCTCACCTCCCCAGGTCTGCCCTCACCTCCCCAGGTCCATCTTTACCTCCCCAGGTCCATCCTCACCTCCCCTGGTCCATCCTCACCTCCCCAGGTCCATCCTCACCTCCCCAGGTCCATCCTCACCTCACCAGGTCCATGCCCAGCAGCGCCTCCTCCTCGCCCAGGGGCTCTCGGGTCCACACGCCCTCATTGCCCACACACACTCCGTGCTCGTTGGCTCCCATCTCAGCACCCCAGAGCCAGGCGGGGCGGCTCAGCACCACGGCGTGGGTGTGCTCTGCCTGCTCCACCTCCAGGTACGTGCACTGCGGGGCACACGGGGTGGCTGGCACCTGCAGCGCTCAGGGCACCGTCCCCTGCAGCCACCCTGGCCCAGGAAGGTGCTCTGGGGGGGCTGAGACCTGACACACTCAGGGCACCCTCCCCTGTAGCCACCCGGGCCCAGGAAGCTGCTCTGGGGGGCTGAGACCTGGCACACTCAGTGCACCTTCCTCTGCAGTCACCCTGGCCCAGGAAGGTGCTCTGGAGGGCACATGGATGGGCTGAGACCTGACACACTCAGTGCACCTTCCTCTGCCCCAAGGAGGTGCACTGGGGGGGATATGGGGGAGCTGAGACCTGGCACACTCAGTGCACCTTCCTCTGCAGTCATCTTGGCCCAGGAAGCTGCTCTGGAGGGCACATGGATGGGCTGAGACCTGGCACACTCAGTGCACCCTCCCCTGCAGCCATCCGGGCCCAGGAAGGTGCTCCAGAGGGGACGTGAAGGGCTGAGACCTGACACACTCAGTGCACCTTCCCCTGCAGCCACCCTGGCCCAGGAAGGTGCTCTGGGGGGGCTGAGACCTGGCACACTCAGTGCACTGTCCCCAAGAGCCACTCTGGCCCAAGAAGGTGCTCTGGAGGGACACGTGGATGGCCTCGGACCCGACCCACCGTCCCCTGCAGCCACCCCTGGCCCAGGAAGGTGCTCCGGAGGGGATATGAGGGGCTGAGACCTGACACACTCAGTGCACCATCCCCTGCAGCCACCCTGGCCCCAGCACGGTCTCACCTGGACTTTGTCCCCGGGCTGGTGGGTGGCAGCGGGGACATACACGATCTCCTGGACCTCGTGCCGCGGTCGGTCGGCGTTCTTGGCGAAGATGACGGCGGGGGACGCGGTGTCGGGGGGCAGGGCCACGAAGCAATCGCAGGACGAGGGCACAGGACCCTGCCCCGCCATCCTAAACCCGGCACAGGGGACGGGAGGGGGGACACACGCCGAGGGGATGTCACCCCCTTGTGCCTGTCCCGGATGTGTCCCCAGGGTCCCTTTGGGGCCGCACTGTGGGATAACGCGGTCCCTGAAACCGGGGGGACACATCAGTGATCCCATGGTGGGGTGGGCACCGGGGACACCTCCCCCCCTCGGGACCCCGCCGCTCCGGGCAACCCACCCCTCCACCCAGTCACCGGGACCCCCCCACACCCACCGCGGACGGGACCCCCCTCCCGCCCATCCCCGGTAACCGGGGACCCCCGGGACCCCCCATCCCCACGGACCTGCCGCTGCTCCCGCAGCGCCGCCGCTACTCCCGGTCCCGCCCCTCCCGGTCCCGTCCCGCACCGTCCGTGCGACGGCGGCGCCCGGTGGTCGGAGGCCGAACGGCGGGGACCGGGACGGACACCGGGACAGACACCGGGACAGACACCGGGACCGGCACCGGGACAGACACCGGGCAGACACCGGCACCGGGACAGACACTGGGACCGGTACCGGGACAGACACCGGGACCAACACCAACACTGGCACCGGGACAGACACCGGGACCGGGGTTGGCACCGGGACAGACACCGGGACAGACACCAGCACCGGGACCCGCGTGGGGAGAGGGGACTGACACCGTCACCCGCATCCGCGTGGGATGGGGAGGGATCGGCCCCCAAAGGACCCCGGGGTGGGGGTCCCAGGTTTCCCCTTCCCGCAGGGCAGGGACGAGGCACCCGGGTATGAGCGGGGGAGGGTCCCGTGGGGCAGAACAACCCCCCTTCCCCGTGGGCAGTACCCCCGTGGGCATCACCCCGCGTGGGCAGCGCCCCGCCCGCCCCGCGCTATGCGGGCGGACCTGCCGGGCAGCGCCCTGCCCGCGGGGGGACCCCGAGCGCCCGCCCGGCGCGGGGGGGGGGGGGGGGGGGGGGGGGGGGGGGCCCCCGGGGGGGGGCCCCGGGGCCCCCCCCGGGGGGGGGGGGGGGGGGGGGGAACTGCGGGATGTGACCCTCGTGGGGGGCTCAGCTGGTCCTCAGCCGGGTCACCCCCCTCCCCCTAGCACCCTCCAGCCCTGGAGGCCCAAGGGCAGGGTGGGGGTCGGGGTGCTGGACCCTTGGACTCCTTGGCAGGGTTGATTTGGGGTTGGGGTATTGGACCCCTGGATGATTTGGATTTGGGGTGCCGGATCCCCGGGTCCCTTGGCAGGGATGGTTTGGATTTGGGGTGCCAGACCCCCGGGTCCCTTGGCAGGGATGATTTAGGGCTGCAGTGTCAGACCTCTGGGTGCCTTGGCAGGGATGCTTTGGATTTGGGGTGCCAGTCCCCTTGGGTCCCTCGGCAGGGATGGTTTGGGGCCGCAGCGTTGGACCCCTGGGTCTCTTGGTGGGGATGGGTGGGGGGGTCGCAGTGTTAAACCCCAAATCCCTCGTCAGGGATGATTTGGGGCCGCAGCACCAGACCCCCGGGTCTCTTGGCAGGGACGGAGCCGGGAGAGCCGGAGCGTGGAAAACACGCGGCGTTTATTCCAGTACAAAACCCAAACCCACAGCCCCGCAGCCTCTTCACAGCACAAACACTCCCCTCGCCGGGCGGGGGGCACCCCTTTGCCCCGGGGGCTGCAGCCCCCCCCTCCTCTTCGGGCCACCCCGCTCTCCCCCCCCCCTCGCAGCCGCCCCCCGGTGCCGGTCCCTCCCTGCCCCGGGGAGGCGGCCCCGGGGGTGGGGGGACGCGGCGGTTCGGGGCGCGGGGCCGGGATCCCCACGCCGGCAGCAGGCTGGACTGGTTTCCCGGCCGCCGTCCCTCCCCACCCGGTTTTACAGCCTTCATTGCCCCATCGCGGCAAGGCAGAGCCCCGGGGGGGTGCGGGGGCTGAGCACAACCCGGGGGGGGCACAGCACACCTGGGGAGGGGGGGGCACAGAACACCTGGAGAGGGGGGGGCACAGAACACCCCCGGCTCTGAGACAGGTGAGGCTGAACCCCCAGTCCCGGCGTCACAACGGGACCCCCTGCTCGGCGGTTCCCTCCCCAGCCCACCCTTGGGGTGCCTCTGCTGCAGCCCCCTCCCCAAAATCTGCAGCACGGGGTCCCCAACAGGTCAGAGCCCCCCCCCAGGTGCTGCCGGAGCCACTAAAACCCCACTGTGGCACTTTGGGGAGGGTCCTGAGCCCCCCCCCCCCAGGGAGGGAAATCCCATCCAGGGGGCACCGCGGGGGAATTTTGTGCTGGAAAAGGCAAATGCCGGAGTCGGGGACGTCCTTCGAGAGCTGCGGGCAGCCCAGGTCACCCGAGTCCTGCAGGGGGACAGCGGTGGCCGTGCCAGGGCTGGGGACACGTCCTTTGCAGACCCCCCCCAGCGAGACTTCACCTCGTGCTGGGGGGCTCCAGCCCCACGGCTCGTCCCTGCCCCACGGCGCGGGGGGGGGGCTGCTGCCAGCCCCTCCCACATCCATGGGGACAGGGACAGGGATGGGGACAGGGATGGGACCCTCTGAAGGGTCCGACCCCCCTCCTCCCCATCCCCGCAGCCCACGGCCCGGGACGTTCCCTCTGCCCGAGTGGCAAAGCCTGGCTTCACCTTAATAAAATAATAATAATTAATAATAATAATAATAATAATTAATAATAATAATAATAAAACAATCGAACCCGAAGGTCTTGGGGCGCCCTCTGGGCACGGACCCCACTCGACTTCACCTCTACCCTTTCCCCCCCAGACCCCGGGGGGCTCCGAGCCCGGGCAGCCCCCGACACGGCCCCCCCAGAGCCCCCCAGGATGGGGCCATGCCGGGAGATCGGCTCCCCACAAATTTCCCCCCCTCCCCGGACTCCCAACTGGTGTGAACTGGTGTTGGCTGGGGGGGCAGAGCCGGGTGGGACCCCCGGGTGCCCCCGTTCTCCCCTCCCACCCCACCCCAGCCTCCCTCCGCCCCCCAAAGCTCCCCCTCAGGTCCCGGGTTCAGCGTCTCCTTCTGTGTCCAGGGGGTTCTGCCAAAATCGGGGTGCGAGACCCCCAAGGTCTAAAAACCGAGTTTCGTGGACCCCCGGTCAGGGGTGCAGGACAGACACGGGGCCCCCTGGGGACAGGGCGTCGACCCCAGGGGAGGAAAAATACGGGGTCCCTGCTGGGGGATGCCCACCGGGAGATCCGGGGACCCGGGAAGGGACAGCTATGGGGTCCCCGGGGGGACAGGCAGCATGCA
>NW_020897854.1:86500-96224 GCF_003984885.1 Neopelma chrysocephalum
GGGAGAGCGGGAGCGGGACAAGTGAAACCGCCTCGGGGCAGCTCCGGCTCCGGCGCTCCCCAAACGCCGCAGCGGGGGCCGGGGCTGTGCCACCAGCCCTTGTCCCCCCCTCCTCGCCACCGCCCGCGGCACAAGGTGCCAGCCCTGCGCCCACCCCCCAAATCCCTTCGGAGACCGGCCCCGAAGGGTCCCCCCGGTCCCCCCCCCCCCCACCCCGCGGGGGTGTGTGCCCCCCCCCCCCGGGGCTCAGCGGCTCAGTTTGTGGGGGCGGCGGCGTTGCCCCCCTCGGGCTCCCTCTTGCCTCCTCCCTTGGCGGCCGACGGGTCCCCGGCGCCCTTCCCGCCGTCGGGCTCGCCCCCGTCCTTGCCCCCGTCGTGGGTCTTCATGTGCTTGCCCAGGTGGTCGCTGCGCATGAAGACGCGGCCGCAGACGGGGCAGGCGAACTTCTTGGCGCCGGTGTGGGTCTGGAGGTGCCGCTGCAGCTCGTCGGAGCGGGTGAAGCGCTTGCCGCAGAAGAGCCAGTTGCACACGAAGGGCCGGTCGCCGCTGTGCCAGCGCAGGTGGGCTTTCAGGTGGGAGGTCTTGGCGTACGCCTTCCCGCAGCCCGGGATGTGGCAGTTGTGCAGGTGCTTGCGCTTCGCCCCCTCGGGGCACGGGCCGCCCCTCTCGGCCTCCTGGCAGTTGGGGCAGCGACACGCCGCCTGCCCCCCGCCCCTGGGCACGGCCCGCCGGGCGCCTTTGGGACGCCCCCCGCCCTCCGCCTGCGGCTCCGGGGGACCCTCCAGCGCCTTCGCCCCCTCGGCGCCCAGGAGATGCTGCGCCGGCGGCGGCAGGAGGTGGGCGGGGGGCGCGCAGAGCTGGTGCTCCCCCCCGGGGCCGTACCCGCCCAGGGCCGGCGGCAGCCCCGGGTGCGCGGGCACCTGCAGCCCCCCGCCCTGCCCGGGGGGCAGCTCCATCCAGCTGGCCCCGGCGTGGAGGTCCCACCAGTTGACGCCCCCTCCTTCCTCGCCGGGGGCGCCGGGGTGGGGGGGCCGAAACCAGGGCTCGTAGGGGTGCGCCATGTCCGGGGGGGCCGGCAGCAGCTTGGCGTAGGCGCCGGGGGCGGCGGGGCCGTCGGGGGGCAGCTCTAACCTCGGGGGGCCATGGGGCTCGTAGGCGCCGGGGGCGGCGAAGGCGGAGTCGTCGGGCCCCGGCAGCGGCAGCTCCGGCGGGGGCAGCGGGGAGGCGAAGTCGGGGGCTCCCGGGGCGGCGGGGGCGTGCGGCTGGAAGGGCTGGAGCGGCTGCAGGTCCAGGTGGGTCGGGGAGGCGCGGGGCGCGTCCGAGGGCTGGGATCCCAGGGAGCCGCAGACCGCCGTCAGCATCGCGGGGCGGCGGCGCGCACAGACCTGCGGGGCCGAGGAGGGGGTGGGCGGGGAGGGGAGGGGGGGGAAGAAGAGCTGTGAGAAGAGGGGGGGGCGCATCTCCGCACCCCCCCCTCCCCGCCCCTCCGCGTCTCCCGCGCCCGTCACCCGCCTTTTGGGGGTCACCAAACCCAGGGGGGTTCGCTGCTCTGCAGCCCGATGTGGCACCAGGATGGTGGCACCAGTCTGGGGGGAGCCACCCCTTAACACCCGTCCCTTACGGACCCCGTGCCACCCCTTGGTGGGTCACGTCTGTGGCCCAGAGGGGTCGGTGGCTAATTCCAAAACCCAAGGAAACCGGCAGCCCCTGCCTTGTCACCCCCCAGGCCGTGAGTGGCATCCCCAAGCCCGTGTCCCGACAACACCCACGAGACCACTTTGGCTCCCCCGCCCCTCAGCCGGGCTGGGAAACCATCGCCCCCCTCCCTGCTCCTGTCCTAATCCCGGCTGGAAGCCCCCGGGCGTTTTTGGGGGCTGGTTGGCAGCGGGATGAGCCGGCGGAGCCCCGGGCAGTGCCCGCGGCAGCCCTTTGAAGGCGGGCTCTGGGCTCTCCCCCGGGGCACCCGCTGCACCCCCAGACCCCCGGGCGGCCGCTGCCTTCCTTCCCCCCCGGCAGGGCGGCCGTGACTCAGCGGGAGCTTTGCAAACCCCACTGGGGACGGGCCCCACCCCGGTGTCGAAATCCACCTGCCGCCACCGGCTCCCGCCCCCCGACTTCCCACCGGCGCCGCGGGGAGGGGTGGCCGAGACCCCCCCCTCACCAAAAAAAACCCCTCCTGCCACCATCTCCTTCTCCCAGCCCCCTCCACCCCCCGCTGTTCCCCCCCCCGGCCCTTCATCCCCACCCCACTCCAGCCCGTGTGGGACAGGGACAGACCCTCAGGGAGACACTCGGAGGGTGCTGGAAGCTTTGGGGTGGGGGATCCCCCGAACAAAGGGGCCGGACCCCCAGAGCCCCCCCATCCCCAGCACTGAGTCCGGGGCAGGGAGGCTGCCTGGGAAGACCCCCCAGCTGTGTGGGGACCCCGTTTTCCCTTGCCAGGTGTCACCCAGGAGGGCAGGAGGATCCCGAGGATCTGGGTGGGAATTGAGGGGGGTTCCCAAAATCCCCCTGACAGAATCCATCTCTACCTGTGCTACCAACGCCTGTGGGGGCTCAGCCTCGAGCTGGTGCTGGGATGAGCCCCCTGGGGTGGCAGCCTGAGCAGGTTTTGGGGTCCTGCTCCCCAGCTGGAGCTCAGCTCTGCCCACCCCAACCCTGGGGACCATCCTGGGGGTGTCAGGAGAGGGTTGGCACCAAGAGGGTCCATCACTTCCACCCACAGAAGTCCCCAGCGGGGTCCTGAGCCCTCTGCTCCCTTTGGGTCCAAAATTGGGGTCAAACCCCCAAAACCCCACGGTGACAGCCTGTCATAGAGTTTTGGGGTGGCAGCTGGAAGGCACAGGGCTCCCTCCGGGTCTGGGGACACAGGGGACACGGCAGGGATGTCTCCCAGCCCCCCAACCAGGATGGGAGGGGAAGGGGACCCTCTGTGGGGTCCCGGGGAGGTCCCCTTGACACGGCTCCAGCACGGCCACTCCACGGCTCTTCTGACCCCACTTCCACGAGTCCCCCTCGGCTCGGGGGTCCCCCCAAGCCCCCCAGTGCAGCCCCACCCCGACCAGTCGCACCATCCCCACCTTACCCCCACCCCTCCCAGCTCCAAAACCAGCGAACGAGGACCAGGACTGGGATGGGGAAGGGGGGTAAGCACTGGGAGCACCCCCCGCCACGGGCCTGCCCCAGCCACGCGCGGAGCCTTCCCAGGACATTTTTCCATGCGGGAAGGATGACAAAAATCCCCAGGGGGGGGCCCCCAGCGTCCTCCCTCCCTCCCTCCCTCCCTGGCGGGGCCCGGCGACGCGTTGGCCATTTCACCGCAGGGAAACTGAGGCAGCGGCGGGTGAAGCGTCCCGTGAGTCACGGCCCGGGCTGGGCACAGGCGGCCCGGCCCGTCTCTCCCAGCCCCGCCGGTGCCTCGCCCCGCGGCGGGCGCCGCTGCCCCCCAGCACCGGGAGCCCCCGACGGGTGGGCCGGGGGCGGCGGCGGCGGTGGGTTTCCGGGGGGATATCGCGGGTTTTGGGGGCGTGCCGTGGGTTCGGGGGGATGCTGTGGGTTCAGGGGGATGCCGTGGGTTCGGGGGGATGCCGCGGGGTGGCGGGGATGCCGCGGTTTCCGGGGGATGCCGTGGATTCGGGGGGATGCCGAGGGTTCGGGGTTCCCCACTCCCTGCCCAGCTCGCGGCAACGCGTCCTGGAGCCGCAGCGAAACTCCCCGGGGGGGTTTTTTTGGAGGGAAACGGTGGCGGCGGGGGGGGGGTCCAGCCTGTCCAGCCCCCCGCATCTCACCCCCGCACCCACCACGGCTCGGCACCCCTGCGGGGCCGGTGGGGGCTCGGCCCAACGGGAGGGGGTCTCAGTCCCATGGGAAGGGGTTTCAATCCCATGGGAAGGGGTTTCAATCCCACGGGAAGGGGTCTCAGCCCCACGGGAGGGGATCTCAGCCCCGCAGGAGGGGCCGTAAATTGGAGAGGGAGGGGGACACATCGGGGCGTCCCGGGAGGCGGCGGGCCCGGCAGCCCCGGGGCTCGGTGGCCACTGGACGCGGCGTTTCGGCGAGCAGAGACTTGCCGGGGCCGGAGCGGGCGGCCCGTTCCCAGCCGTCGGTCAGGGGCATCCGGGGACCCTCCCGGACGGATCCCGTCGGGGGGCTCCCCCCTCGGTCCCGGGGGTACGTACGGGTCTAGCGGCGGCAGCGAGGTCCCGGCGGGTCCGTCCTCATCGGCGGGGCGCGGGCGCTGCTTCCCGAGGGGACCCCGAGGGACCCGCGCGGCTCCCCAGGGACGGGGCACCCACTGGGCCGGGCGAGCAGGAATGGCCGGGTCCCAGCCCGGCCGCCGGCTCTTCCCTCCGCCCCCCCGCCCAGCTCCACCCCCGGCCCCGGTGATTTTAACCCTTGGAGGCAGAGCCCCAGCCCCGCCGCTTGACAGGAGCCGGCTCCGGTCCCAGGATCCGGCGGATGAAAGCGGAGGGAGGGGACGGGAAGTTCGCAGCAGACACCGCAAACAGGGGGGTAATTAAAGAAGAAAGAAACAACCGCCTCCCTCCCGCGCCCGTGGCCGCCTCCTCCTGCCACCCCCCCGCCACCCCCGGGGACCCCCGGGCACCCCTCCTGTCCTCCCGCCCGGGGGTGACACGCAGACGTGCCCCACCTTCCTCCTGCCGCCCCTCCTGGGGTCCCCCCGTCTGTGTCCCCACTCCGGGGGTGTCACACCGAGGTGACCGCTGCTCCTGCCCCCCAGAGATGTCACCTGCCCCCTTGGGGGGCTCGGTGCCCCCCCCGTTGTGGCTCAGCCCTGTGCCATGGGATAAACGGGACGGGGACGGACACAGGGGACAAGTTTTGGGGCCGGAGCCGGACCCGCGGCGGGAGGGAGTGGGATGATGGTTGCAGGACCCACCACGACCCAAATGGGATTTGGGGCACCCCCAAAGGGACCGGGAGGTGCTGGGCCACCCCATCCCTGCTCAGCCGTGGGTGTCCAACCCCCCCTGTCTCCCGTGTCCCCCCCGAGGCTGCCGAGAAATCCCGGGACTGCCGGGTGACAACACCAGTGGAGCCACTTAATCACCGGCGCGTCGTGTCCCCATTTCCACGGCCAAACCCCCGGGGCCTGGCTGGGGGCGGCCACAGCCGCGCGGGGACCCCCGGTGGAAGCCCACCTTGCCCCCAATCCCACGGGAAAAGGCTCCGGTGCCTCTCCAGAGCCGGGACCGGGCCGGCAGCGCCGCGATCCCGGCGTGCCCACACCTCCCGGCGAGCCTGCCAAGCGCCCGGCCGGGCGGAGGGTGCAGGGAACTCCTTCGCCCCGGGGGAAAACTCTCCTGGTTTTCATCATCCCAGGGAATGGCTCCACCGCCGCCGCCGCCACCAAAACGCGGCCGCCGGTGGGGTGAGAGTGGCACCACGGCCCGGCTGGGGCAGGAACGGGGATGGAGGTCCTGGGATGGGGACATCGGGATGGGAAACCCAGGGTGGAGAGAGACATTGGGATGGGGACCCCTGGAATGGGGACACTGGGATGGGAAGCCCCGGGTTGGGGACATTGGGATGCAGAGCCCTGGAATGGGGACACTGGGATGGGAAGCCCGGGATGGGGACCCCGGGATGAGGACACTGAGGTAGGGACCCCTGGGACGGGGATCCCAGGATGGGGACACTGGGATTGGGACCCCAGGGTGGGAGCAGTGGGATGGGGGCACTGGGATGGGGACCCTCGGATGTGAAGGGGCAGGACAAGCAGCTGAGGGGGTTTGGCAGGGCAGAGATGGGGGGAACACACACAAGTGCTCTGTGGGGCACAGAGGGATATGGGGGGATGTGGGGGGACCCCAACCCTCAGGGTCTGGCTGCCTCTCCTCCCCTTCTGCCTGCCTGGGAGGATCCAGGGGCCATTCCCGGGGCTCCAGAGGAAGGGGGACCCCCAAGTGTTATTGGGGTTGGGGTGGTGGCCCTGGGCTCCCTGGCTGCCCCCCTGGTTGCCAAATTGTGGCCGCCAGCAGCTCCCTGGGGCTGGGAGCAGTTTGCTCCAGGTACTGCCCGATCCCCATCCCAATCCTCATCCCAAATCCCATCCCAAGCCCCAGTCCCACAGGCAGCAGGGACCCCGTGGTGGCAATGCTGTCCCAGGTGTCCCCACAGCCACCAGGAACAACCTTCCCTTCCCTGTTCCCTTCCCTGTGCACCGTGCACATGTGGCACGTCCCCCGTCCCTTCCCTTCGGGGTCTCCTCCCAGTCTCCCCAGTGCTTCGGGGACTGGGTTGGCGGGAGGGAGACGTGTCCCTGCCCAGGCATCCCAGTTTTTGCTGGATGGCTCCTATCCCAGCTGTTCCCAGCGTGGCTCCTCTCCAGGGAGGGATGTGGGACACACAGTGTGTCTCCTGCAGGGATAGGGATTTGGGAAGGCCCTGACCCCCCTCATCCCACTGGCACCGGACCCCAAGCCCCCCTCCGGGACCCTCCAGACCCCTCCCAAAACACCATCCAGGAGATGCTGGGATGTGTCCAGGGGACAGTGGCTGGATGGGACGGTGGCACAGGGATGTGGGGACCAGGTGGGGCACGATTTGGGGGTACCAGGAGTCGGGGGGGGCTCCTGGAGCCCCCTGAGCGGGGCTGGAGCCTCGGCTGGGACCACAAACGGGGAGGGAATTGCGGCGATGCCGGAGCATTCCAGGGGGGATCTCCTCTGTCTGCAACCCCGAGCCGTGCCTTGAAATTACAACTAATTACAGAGCTCATTTGCATAAATTATAAGGCAAGAGGCGAACGCCTCCAACCCCTCGCAGTGATCAGGCAGCAGGAGCCGCTCCGGGAAGGGATGGGGGGGGGGCCGGGGGGGGGGGGGGGGGGGGGTTCGGGGTCCTGCCGGAGTCGGGGTGGGGGCAGGAGGGGTCGGTTCTCCCCAAAAACGCAGCGGGACCCCGTGTGCGGGTGGGCACGAGGCAGCAGCGACCCCCCCACACCCCCCAGAGCTGCCCCCGGAGCTGGGCACAGCCCGGTCCTGCCCGGGGGAGGGGGGACACGACCCTCCATGTGCCCCGTGGGTGATGGAGGGGGGTGGGAAGGGCTGGCACGGGGCAGGGGCGGTGCCGGATTGGGGTTGGGGACACCCCTGTCCCCAGGGAAATAGGGGTGGGGGATGAAGGGAGAGACAAAGAGATGGAGGGATGGATGGAGGGAGAGAGGGATGGAGGGAGAGAGGAGGAGAGTCACCTCCCTGTCCCCCCAGGAGCAGGGGGATGGAAGGGCAGGGATGTCCCCCCAAGCTCCAGGGGGGACAGAGGGACACCCGAGCCCCCTCCCAGCCCTGGGGGCCGAGCACTTCAAACGCTCCCGGCTCCGGAAAGGGCGGCAATTTCCTGCTCCGCCATAAAACAAATTGGGGGGGGGGGTCGGGGGGAGGAGTAGCGGGGTCGGGGCATGTCCGTGCAGGGCGGGGGACGGGGAGGGGGTGACATCCACGCCTGTGACCCCCCCCCCGGCGCGCCGCGTGCCTGTGAGCACGTCCCTGTGCCCCCCCCCGCACCCGTGGGTGGGTGCTGATCTCGGGGTGCCCCGGGGGGGGTCACCCCGGGGGGGTCTGCAGCGGGTGCCACGGGGCTGCGCCGTCTGGGTCGCCCCGTCCCGAGGGGACACCCCCGGGGGCGGCCGCGGGGCTTCAGACGGGGAGAGACACTCCGGGATCCTCCCCCGGAGGTTTTGGGGGGGGCCCACAGCGCCCAGACAGCCCCGAGGGGGTGACGCTGGGGTGATGTCGAACACCCCCCCCGAGGTGCTGGCGGGAGCCTGGGGGGGACCCCGAGACTGCTGGGGGTGGCACGGTGGGCACGGTGCCAGCTGGGTCAGGGACGGTGGTGGCACTGGGTTGTCACAGCCCTCGTGGGGTGGTCACAGTCCCCTTTGGGGTGTCACAGCCCCCTTTGGGGTGTCACAGCCCCACAGAGGTGTCACAGACTCCACTGGGTGGTCACAGCCCCAAGGGATGTCCCCATGGGGTGGTCACAGTCCCATGGGGTGGTCACAGCCCCCTTTGGGGTGTCACAGCCCCCTTTGGGGTGTCACAGACTCCACTGGGTGGTCACAGCCCCATGGGGTGGTCACAGCCCCCTTTGGGGCATCACAGCCCCCACGGGGTGACCCCACTTCCCACGGGGGTGTCACACTCGCCCTGGGGTTCTCCCAGTAAACGGTGGGACACAACCCTATCCCTGTCCCCAAGCCGTGCCATCACGGGGACGAGGACCCAGCCCAGCGCCAGCCGTGGTGTCCCGGGGAACGGCTGGCACCCCTGGGAATGGCTGGCACCCCTGGGAACGGCTGGCACCCCTGGGAACGGCTGGTACCCCCGGGAATAGCTGGCACCCCCGGGAACAGCCGGCACGGCGCTGCCCACCTGCTCCCCGAGGACAAGGGCACCTGCCTGCCTGGCAGAGATCCCTATCGGGATTATCGCGATGGGATTCCCGTGCCCGCAGTGCGTGCCAGGTCACGGCGTGCCCGGAGGGAGCGGTTTCCTCACCGGGGAGCAGGAATTACTGTCGGGACTCGACCTCTCCGCGACGCGGCGACGGAGCTGCCGGCTCGGAGCGGGGTTAAATGGGAGCCTTAATTTGGGGTTTAATTAGACCCGCGTTAATCTCGCCGCCGTATCTGCTCCCGGCCGGCCCGGCTGTCAGTCAGGGCATGGGGAAACCTGCCTGGCACGGCGCGGGGAGCGCCCGGCAGCGCCCGCCCGGGATGGGGCACGTGGAGGCAGCGGGAATGGGGGCGTGGGGATGGAGTGGGAATGGGGGCGTGGGGATGGAGCGGGGACGGGCGCGGGGACACGCGGCCGCAGCAGGGAGGGGGACACCGGGCTGCGCTGGGGACATGGGGACGTGGCTGCACCGGGAATGGGGCACAGGGATGCGGTGGGGACGGGGAGCGGGGATGCAGGTGGAACGGGGATGTGGGGACGGGTCGGGGATGGGGACAGGGACACCGGGCTGCAATGGGGGCGTGGGGACAATTCCTGGCTGAACTGGGGACAGGGACACGCGGTGGCACCGGAAACAGGGATTTGTGGCTGCGCTGGGAACGGGCAGAGGGATGCAGCGGGAAGGGGGATGTGGGGTCGCATCAGGGACAGGGACACGGGGCTGCACCGGGAACAGGAACACGGGTGCAGAGGGAATTGGGACAATGGATGCACTGGGGACAGGGACACAGAACTGCACTGGGAACGGGAACACGGGTGCAGAGGGAATTGGGGTGTGTGGATGCACTGGGGACAGGGACACCGGGCTGCACCAGGGACATGGGGACACACGGCGGGACTGGGAACAGGGACAGGCGGTGGCTCCAGGGACAGGGAGCTGGGCTGGGAAGGGTGAAGGGCACAGGGCCAGGCTGGCAGTGAGGAGGTGCCGCAATTCCCGTCACTGAGCGTGGGCTCGGGCACAAATCCCACTGGCACAGGGCACGGGGTGGGTGGCAGGGGGCTGGGGCTGGGGCCAGCAGGGCTGGGGACTGCAGGGGGTGACGTGTCCTCACCCCTTGTCACAGCTCTGGGTCCTCTGGGTCCTCCAGGTGAAGCCTGACCAGGGTCCTCACTGTGTGTCCCCATGTCCCCATCCCAGCCTTGCTGTGCCAACCTGTCCCTGTCCCCCTCTCACTGCACAGACCCTTGTCCCTATATCCCTATATCCCTATATCCCTATATCCCTATATCCCTATATCCCT
>NW_020897854.1:96234-106738 GCF_003984885.1 Neopelma chrysocephalum
TATCCCTATATCCCTATATCCCTATATCCCTATATCCCTATATCCCTGGGTCCCTCTCCCGGCCTTGCTGTCCCTGCTTGGAAGGTGGCAATGCCACGTGGGGCGTCCCCTGACAGCCTGAGCTGAGCTTTTGGGGTCCCCCTTGTCCCCCGCTCGGTGTCCCCTGGCCCAGTGCCACGTGGGGCAGCGCCGGGGTCCCGCTCTGGGGTGCAGGGACCCATTTGGGGTGCGGGGCAGGTGACACAGCCACATCCCACACGAGGCCATCCCCGTGGCCCTGGTGACACCTGTGGTGCTTCCCGTGGCTTTTCCAAGCGCAGCCGGAGCCAGAGCCCGTCCCAGGGGTGCCCACGGGTGTCCCCCACCCCAACCTCACCCCTTCCTTCCATCCCGGGATGGAACCCCGGGGGCGAGGGGGGCTCTGCCCGACCCCGATCCCCCCCAAGCTGCACCCTGGGGGACCCCCGGGTGGTTTGGGGGTGCCGGGGCGGCGGTGCCAGGCGGTGAGTAAGCGGAGAGGGAGGGAGAGAGGGAGGGAGGGAGGGAGGGGGGGTAATTAAAGGGAGGCGCTCCCGCCGCAGCAGGTTCCCACAAATGGGAGGCCCCGCGGCCACAGACACGGCACAACAAAGCACCGGGCAATTATTTGGCTCCACTGGGAGCTGCTGGTCCCGTGGGGGGGACTGGAGAGCCAGCTGGGCACCCCCCGGGCTGGCAGCGCTGGCACCGGGGCAGGGGGGTCGTGGGGTGGTTGGGAGGACACCCCTCTGGAGGGTTTGTGGGGCGAGGGGGGGGACACTGGGTGGTGGGGAGGGATGTGGTGGTGGGAGGAGGGAGGGGAGCCTTGACCCCCCTTCTGGCACCCTGAACCCCCCCAGCGAGCACCCCAACCTCTACAGGGGGGCTGGGGACCCCCAACCCCTCTGGTACCCTGAGCCCTACAAGGGGATTGAACACCCCAATATCCTCCAAGAACCCCGAACCCCCTGAACACCCCAATCTTTGTGAGGGGACTGGGGACCCTGAACCCCCCCCGAGCACCCTGAACCCTCCTCTGAGCACCCCAACCTCTCTAAGGGGGCTGGGGACCCCCGACCCCTCTGAGCATCCTGAGCCCTGGGGACCCCCAACCCCTCTGAGCATCCTGAGCCCTGAAGGGGATTGAACACCCCTGACCCCTCCCAATCTTTGTGAGGGGAGGGGGGACCCTGAACCCCCTGAGCACCCCAATCTTTATTGGGGGACTGGGGACCCCCAACTCCTCCGGCACTCTGATCCCTGAAGGGGATTGAACATCCCAAAATCCTCCAAGAACCCCAACCCCCCTGAACACCCCAATCTCTGTGGTTGGACCCCCACCGGGGGGGGTTGAGGGTCCTTCAGGAGCCACCGCTGGGCGCCACCAAGTTGGGGACCCTCTGGACCCCCCTCAAATCCTCCGAGGGGTCAGTGGGGGGGTCCCAAGGGGTCTGTGATGGGTGATGGGGGCCTGGGGGCGCCCCGCGGGATCAATGATGGGGGTAAAGGGGGGAAAAGGGGGGGAAAGGGGGGGGAAAGGGGGGAAAGGGGGGGTCCCGGGCCCCCCCCGGGGGGTTCCCCGGGACTCCCCCCCACACTCGGGGGGATCCCGTGACGTCATCAGCCCCGAACGTCTCGCCCCCCTCCTTCCACCAATCACAAGCGCGGCTCGGCATAATCGCGTCTTCCATTGTCTAATCTGCCTGTCAATCAAACTGCCCGTGACCAATCGTGATGCGCGTTTTTGTCAGGTCCCACCCGCGAGGAAGTTGCGACCCCCCCGCCCGCTGTCACTCAACCAGCGGACGCGCACGGCCTGGCCTCGCGCCCATTGGCTCTGCGTGCTGTCAATCAAAACTACGCCCTTCCATTGGTTCACCGAGTCCGTCCGTCACCCGGGCGCTCCGCTTTCCATTGGACGGCGGAGCTGCCTATCAACCAGCGACCCTTAGCGGATTGGCCCTCCGTCCTCCATCTCTCCACCGATTGGCCAGCGAGGCAGCGAGCCGGGCGGGGATTGGCTGCGAGGCCGCGGCGGGGCGGGGCGCGCAGGGCGGTGCCCGGAGGACGAAGATGGCGCCGTGAGCGGGTCGGAGCCGCCGCCGCCCCCCCCGGTCAGTGCGGGCCGAGCGGGGCCGGGGGGGCGGCCGGGGCGGGGGCTGCAGGGTCGGGCACCCCTCGGTGGCTTCCACGACCCGCCCGGATCGAGCCCCCGGCCGGGAAGGCCGCGCTTCCGGCGCCGTTGGCCCGGTCGGGGGCGGGCCCGGGCCCTCGGACCCGCCTCCCCCGGGACCCGCCGGGAGGGGCCGTAGGGGGGCCCGGGGTAGGGAGGGGGGATCTGTGGGGTCGTGGGGGGTCACCTGGGGATGGGAGGGGTCAGGTCTGGGGGTCCCCGGGCCGAGGATGCCCGGGATGCTCTGAGCGTCCCCGGAGATGGGGGGTGGCTGTGGCCGGCAGTGCCCGGGATGCTCGGAGGGTCCCCAGGGGTGAGGGGGTCAGTTCTGGGGGTCCCAGGGGATGGGGATCCCCAGACTGGGGGTCTGCGGACCACTGAGGGGGTCTCTGGAGATGGGGGGGTCAGGTCTGTGTTTAGGGGGGGGATTCACCCCCCTGGTGGGATTTGGGCAGGTTCCCAAGGTGGGATGCATCCCCACGGGGGGATTTGGGCAGGCTCCCAAATTGGAATTCATCCCCCTGGTGGGATTTGGGCAGGTTCCCAAGGTAGGATTCATCCCCATGGGGGGATTTGGGCAGGTTCCCAGGATTTAAACCAACTCCCTCCCAAATCCCGGATTATTCCAAGATTTCCTGCCGTCGAGACGTAAATCCGCAGGTGCTTGAGCTCCTCTGGGCTCTGAGTGCCCGTTTTTCCCTGTTTTTCCCTAGCAAACAAACGGAGCTGCTCCTCTTGGATTCATTTTCCCCATGGCTGTGTTTGGATCCAGAATTCCGAGAGGATTTTTTTTGAGGGGGGAGAGTTGCTGAGTTTTCCATGGATTTTTAGGAGGCTCTGATTCACCTGGAGTCCAATACGAGCGAGGCACACACGGGGGGATCCCACTGGATCTTATCCCTCTTTATTTTTCCGGGATAATGGGATCTGTTCCGGGCTGTGTCTCTGCCCTGGTTTGCAGTCAGGGCTGTTAATCCCCAGCTCAGCCCTAATCCCGCTCAAAGGGCGGGTGCAGCCCTGCAAATTCCCTGCTTTTCTGGGAAGAAACCTCACGGTTTTCCAGGAAAAACGTTCCCTTTCATCCCAGGCCGGCGCTGGGCACCAATTCCATCATTCCCAGGAGGCTGCAAGGGAATGAGAATTCCTTTGCCAAGGAATGAGGCGACTCATCCCCAATTCCCAGGCCATTCCAGGAACCTGGGACTCCCACCTGGCTCTTCCCAGGGATTTATGTGCTGTGGGAGAGCCTGGAAGGGAGCCTTGGAGCTGATGCTGGCCCAGGGAAGGCTCCACATTCCCAGGGGGGGAAAAGAGTGTCCTGGGATATCCCGGGGATGTGGTGGGAGCTGGGGGGTCTCTCCTGTGGTTTCCTTGGAATTCAGGCTGCCTGTGACACTGAGAGGGGGTGATGGGGGTAAATCCCAACAGGCTTTCCAGGGATCCACGGCTTTTTCCAGGAGCCTTGGCTGCTCCTCCATCCCTGGACATCCAAACTTCCCTGTAATCCCATTCCTCTGGACATCCAAACTTCCCTGTTATCCCATTCCTCTGGACATCCAAACTTCCCTGTTATCCCATTCCTCTGGACATCCAAAATCTCCATAAACACCACAAGGCTGCATTTGAGATGCCCTGAGTGATCCCAAAGCATCTGTATCCCTTCAACTTCCCTGTTTGGAGTCGGGATGTTGCCAGCAGTGGGAATGAAGACCGTTCAAGCTCAGACATGTCCTCCCTGGCACCTCATCCAGGGAATTTTTCTGGAGCAGCTGCCGGATGGGGAATTCACCAAGGGAAATGTCAAAGCTGAGGTGTCTTCAAGTCCAGAACAAAACATTCAGCAAGTTGTGAGGATTTAGGGGCCTCTTTCCCTTGGTTTAAACCTATAAATGTTTAAAAAAAAACACGAATCTTTCCCAAAAACTCTTGTCCTTTTGGATTCCCAGAGCTGGAAAAACAGGCAGCAGGGGTGGAAACGGGGAGATTTTGGCTCTGTGGGCACAAACCTGCTTCTGCTTTGAAGGGTCCCCCTTTTTTGGGGGAAGGGGGGAGCTCTGTCAGCCCAGGGAGGAAAACAAGGGTGTGGAAAATGTGGGAATGCTGCCTGGGAATTCCCTCTGCTGGCAAACGGAGCGTGGGGAGGTGGTGACACGTTTCTGCAGCCCCTTTGTCACCCCCCCTCCGAAGGACTGGGTGAGGTGGGTGGTGCAGGGAGGGGGGGTCGCCAGGAGGATCCCGTGGGATCAGGGGGGTCTTGGAATGTGCTCCCTGGGCTGATCCATGTGCTCTCTCTCCCGGCAGCTCCAGGGCCAGCATGGCTGCGACTGCCGCCGTCAGCCCCAGCGAGTACCTGCAGCCGGCTGCCTCCGGCACACAGGTGGGTCCAGGGCGGCCTGGGACACAGGGATGTGGCCTGGGATGCGGGAAGGAACCGGGAAGAGACACTGGGAATGTGGCAGGAGAAGGGTTGGTGGCAGGACAGGCTGGGGAGCCGCGCTCGGGGCTTCTTCCCGCTCCCGACAGCAGCTCTTCCACAGGGTTGTTCCAAGGCTTGTTCCCAGTCCCAAGACTCTTCCACAGGGTTGTCCCAGGGCTTGTTCCCAATCCCAACACTCTTCCAGAGGGTTATTCCAGGGCTTGTTCCCACTCCCAACACCACCTCTTCCACAGGATTGTTCCAGGGCTTGTTCCCAGTCCCAACACCAGCCCTTCCACAGGGTTGTTCCAGGGCTTGTTCCCAATCCCAACACTCTTCCAGAGGGTTATTCCAGGGCTTGTTCCCACTCCCAACACCAGCCCTTCCTCCTCCTTGCTCACTGTTTCCCTTTGGGATCTCTCAGGTCCATAGCACAGGGTGCTCTTGGAATTCAAGCTGAGGGGCTGTGATGGGGGTAAATCCCAACAGGCTTCCCGGATATCCACAGCTTTTCCCAGGGATCCCCAGCTCTGTAATGGCTGTAGGGACACAGGGATGTGATTTAAAGGCCATCCTGGTGCCTCAGGCTGTGACAAGGGGCAGCTAAAGGGTAATTAACCACTTCCCTTAACGAGGGGGGTCTCAGCACGGACTGGGCTGGATTTTGGGGTGTCTGGCACAGCCTCCCATCCCTAACTTCCCTGTTTTTCCTGTCCCCAGGACTCCCAGCCCTCTCCCCTGGCCCTCCTGGCAGCCACATGTAGCAAGATCGGCCCCCCCGCCGTGGAAGCCGCCGTGACCCCCCCGGCTCCCCCCCAGCCCACGCCCCGAAAGCTGGTGCCCATCAAACCCGCCCCGCTGCCCCTGGGCACCGCCAAGAGCAGCATCGGCATCCTCTCCTCCAAGGGGAACCTCTTCCAGATCCAGGGCTCCCAGGTGGGCACCTCCTACCCGGGGGGGCAGCTGGTTTTTGCCATCCAGAACCCGGCCGTGCTCAACAAGGGCTCCCGCTCTTCGTCCTCCTCCTCCTCTTCTTCTTCCTCCTCCTCCTCCTCCAACATCCAGTACCAGGCGGTGCCCGGCGGGGCGCAGACCATCCAGGTGCAGCCCAACCTCGCCAACCAGATCCAGATCATCCCAGGCACTAACCAGGCCATCCTCACCCCTTCCTCCTCCTCCTCCTCTTCCTCCTCCTCCTCTTCCTCTTCCTCCTCCTCCTCCTCTCACAAGCCCGTGCCCATCAAACCTGCCCCGGCTCAGAAGGCGGGCGCGTCGCCGGGCGCGGGCGGCGTGGTCAAGTTACCCGGCGGCGGCAACGTGACTCTGACCTTGGCTGGCAACAGCCTGGTGGGCCCCGAGCAGGGTGCCCAGGCGGCCCAGCTGCTCACGGACAGCCCTTCCAAAGCGGGCAAAAAGCCCCGGAAAAAGGTGGCGTCTCCCGCCCAAGCCGCCGCCGCCGCCGCCGTGGCCGTGGCCGAGCAGGTGGAGACGGTGCTGATCGAGACGACGGCGGAGAACATCATCCAGGCGGGCAACAACCTGCTGATCGTGCAGAGCCCCGGCGCGGGGCAGCCGGCCGTGGTGCAGCAGGTGCAGGTGGTGCAGCCCAAGCAGGAGTCGCAGGTGGTGCAGATCCCGCAGCAGGCCCTGCGCGTGGTGCAGGCGGCCTCGGCCACGCTGCCCACCGTGCCCCAGAAGGCCTCCCAGAACTTCCAGATCCAGGCGGCGGAGCCCACTCCTACCCAGGTATCACCTCAACCCCACTCCCACCCAGGTATCACCTCAACCCCACTCCCACCCAGGTATCACCTCAGCCCACTCCCACCCAGGTACCTCCTCAGCCTCAGCCCCACTCCCACCTCAGCCCACTCCCACCCAGGTACCACCTCAACCCACTCCCACCTCAGCCTACTCCCACCCAGGTATCACCTCAGCCCCACTCCCACCCAGGTATCACCTCAGCCTACTCCTACCCAGGTACCTCCTCAGCCCACTCCCACCCAGGTACCACCTCAGCCCACTCCCACCTCAGCCCACTCTCACCCAGGTACCTCCTCAGCCCACTCCCACTCCCACCCAGGTACAACCTCAGCCCCACTCCCACCCAGGTATCACCTGAGCCCACTCCCACCCAGGTACCATCTCAGCCCCACTCCCACCCAGGTACCACCTTCCGAGGTACCAGGCTCCCCCTGGGCCTTCTCCTCGGCCTCATCCAGGGTTTGGGAGCTGAAGGGTTTTGGAGGAGGAACTGAAGGGTTTTGGAGGAGGAACTGAAGGGGTTTGGGGAGAGTTTTGAAGAGGAGGAACCGAAGGGTTTTGGGAGGGTTTTGAAGGAGGAACTGAAAGATTTTGGGCCCATCCCTGGAAGTGTCCCAAGCCAGGTTGGACAGGGCTTGGAGCAACCTGGGCTAGTGGGAGGTGTCCCTGCCCATGGCAGGGGGTGGGACTGGATGAGCTTTAATATCCCTCCCAACCCGGAGAAGGTTTGGCTGCCCCATCCCTGGAAGTGTCCAAGGCCAGGTTGGATGGAGCTCTGAGCAACTTAATGGAAGGTGTCCCTGGGTGGATGGAGCTGGATGAGCTTTAAGATCCCTTCCAACCCAAACCATCCACGATTCCATGATCCCTGGGGTGTGGGGGGGAAGAGGAACCATTCCCGACCTCACCCCACTTCTCTGCCACCCTCAGGTCTACTTCAAAACCCCCTCTGGGGAGCTGCAGACCGTGGTGCTCCAGGAGGCCTCAGCCATGGCCGTGGCTCCGTCGGGATCATCCTGCAGCAGCCCCGTGTCCCGCAGCCCCGGCCCGGGGGGCTCCAGGAAACCCCAACCCCGCAAGGAGCGTCCGCTGCCCAAAATCGCCCCGGCCGGGGGCATCCTGAGCCTCAACGCTGCCCAGCTGGCAGCAGCTGCCCAGGCCATGCAGACCATCAACATCAACGGGGTGCAGGTCCAGGGCGTGCCCGTCACCATCACCAACGCCGGAGGTGGGCTGGGATCCGCCCTGGAATGGGAACAGGGAACAGGGACACACGGGGGGGGGGGTGTGGGCACCTCCCCGAGCTGGGAATCCCCTCTTGGAGCAGATCCCGAGGCTGAGGGTTGCTCTGTGCCGTGTCAGCAGCTCCTGTTGCTCCCTGGGTGATTCCTGGCGTGGATTTTGGGTGGTCCCAAGCCCACCCTGGTCGTCTGGCTCGGGGAGGGTGGGTGGCAGAGGGGCAGGAAGCATCGGAGGCTTCCCAGGAGCCCAGCCCAGCTCCATCCCCTCGGAGCTCTGCACGGGGGACACTGAGCTGTGCCCAAGTCCTTGTGGGGTCTTTCTTTTGAGGGGTCTTTTTTTGAATTTCTTTTTTTTTGAAGTGTCTTTTTTTTTGAGTTTTTTTTTTTTGGTGTCTTTTTTTGTGGTGTTTTTTTTTTTTTTTTCTTTTTTTTTTAGGTGTCTTTTTTCTTAAGTTGTCTTTTTTTGAAGTGTCTTTTTTTTGAGTTTTTTTTTAAGTGTGTTTTTTTTTCAGGTGTCTTTTTTTCAGGTATCTTTTTTGGAAGTGTCTTTTTGAGTTTTTTTTTTTTAAATTTCCTTTTTTTGGTGTTTCTTTTTTTTTCAAGGTATCTTTTTTTCAGGTGTCTTTTTTTGAATTTCTTTTTGTTTTGAAGTGTCTTTCTCTTTGAGGTCTTTTTTTTTTGAGGTGTCTTGTTTTTGAGGTGTCTTTTTTCGAGGGTTTTTTTTGAGGTGTCTTTTTCTTTGAGGTCTTTTTTTTGGGGGGGCTGGTTTTTTTTCGAGGTGTCTTTTCTTTTAATTCCTTTTTTTTAAAGTGTCTTTTTCTTTGAGGTCTTTTTTTTTCGAGGTGTCTTTTTTTGAGGTGTCTTGGTTTTGAGGTGTCTTTTTTGGTTTTTTTTTTTTTTGAGGTTTCTTTTTTTTGAGTTTTGTTTTTTTTTTGGAGATCTTTTTTCCCTGGATCACCAGGACCCATCCATGCAGAGGGATGTGGTGCAATAGGGATTATCCCTCCTGCAGCCTCCCCTGCCATGGCTCACCCTTCCAAATCCCAATCCCAATGCTGGGAACATCTCCCTGCATCCTCTGGGAGCGACAGCTGCTGGTTTGGGCTCCAGGAGAGGGAATTCCCACAGCTCCATAGCAAGGGATCACCATTCCCAGGGAGTGAACTCACCTCCTGGGATCTTCCTTGAGCCAAAACCAGCCAGACACGGCCCAGGAGCCACAGAGAGCCCTGGTGCACCTCAGGCCCCGATTCCAGGACATCCACTGTGTCCCTGCTCCTGCCACCAACCCTCCCCAGGGAGCCAAGAGGAGGGAGCTGTGTCTGTGGGAACTTCATCTCCTTCCCCATCCAGCCAGACCTGCTGCCTGGCCATGGTTCCTGTGCCAGCAGCACCTCGGTTTGGCACCAGGAGCTGTTCCTTCTTGCTCCACTAAAGCCCATGTCAGCAGAAAAACCCGGCCCGCCGTGGTTTCCTGCTCCACCTTTGCCCGCTGCTCCCCCGGGATTGGGGTTTAATTGAAACGGGGGAGATGCCGTGGGCAGATGTGCAGGGGACTGGTAGGACCTGCTGGCTGTGTAACGAGCCAAGTCGGGTCTCAGGAAGGACATTCCCACCTCCAAAGTGCCTCCAAAGAGCTGCTCCGACCCTCGGCTCGGCGCTGATACCCGGGAAGGTGTCCCAGCTCCACCCGCGCTCCCCTCTCCGACATCTCCCCTCTCCGACATCACCCCTCTCCGACATCACCCCTCTGCTTTGCTCTGCTGCCAAAATCCCACTCCTCCTTTCCCTCCTGCTACTCCTCCTCCTCCTCCTCCTCCTCCTGCTGCCCTGGGAGCAGCCATCCCGCTTTGCTGACGCCGATCCCATCTTCTTCTTTCCAGCGCCCGCCGCGGCTCTCTCCGGGTGCCGCCTCCTCCTCCGCGAGCGCCGGGGCCTGGAGCGGCCCCACTGAGGGCCCCGGGGGGGGGGTAAGTCCCGTTCTTTTGCTCAATATATTGCACGTTTTTTCAAAGTTTCTTTTTTTATTTCCTCCTTGGAGAGCCGAACTTGTTTTTTTTTCCTGGAAGGGTCCAACCGAAAACTTTGAAAAACCGCACAGTATATTCAGGAAAAAGGGACTTACCCGGAGGGGAGGGGGGGCTGGTGGTGGGGCTGTGCTGCATGTGGGGTGGGGTGGGGTGGGTTTTGGGGTGTCTCTTGCTCCTGGGGGTCTTCCCTCCAGCCAGAGGGTTTGGCAGAACCCACGGAAGGAGCGTGGCTGGCTGCTGATCCCCCTTTTCCTCCCCCAGGCCAGCAGCAGCTGACGGTGCAGAACGTGTCCGGCAACAACCTGACCATCAGCGGGCTGAGCCCCACCCAGATCCAGCTCCAGATGGAGCAGGCGCTGTCTGGAGAGATCCAGCCCGGAGAGAAGAGGAGGAGGATGGCCTGTACCTGCCCCAACTGCAAGGATGGGGAGAAGAGGTGAGTGGGAAGCAGCACATCCCATGGGAACACTGCCCGCCCCCACCCTGGCCCCGAGTCACGACCCTGTCGTTGAAATTATGATGGAATTATATAAAATTATTGCTCCTCTCAAACTGAGGTGCAAACAAGTGTCAAGAGTAGGGGTTTTATTTAACAGTAAATGTGAGGCAGAGAAAGAGAGAGAGAGAGAAAGAAATAGGGGAAAAAAAAGGGAGGGGAAGAAAGAAAGGAAAGGGAGTGGCAGAGAGAGATGAGGGAGAAAATGTGTCCCCCCTGTGGAACTCGCAGTGCCCTGGGGGTCTTCTGGTCTTCCTGGTGGTGAGGGTCCCACAAAACATGGAATGCAGTGGAGATGGATTAATATCAGTTCAGGAGATGGAGTAATATAAATCCAGGGGATGGATTAATATCAGTTCAGGGGATGGA
>NW_020897854.1:106748-107610 GCF_003984885.1 Neopelma chrysocephalum
AGTAATATAAATCCAGGGGATGGATTAATATCAGTTCAGGGGATGGATTAATATCAGTTCAGGAGGTTCCAGGCACCTCCCCAGGGGGTGGAGGAGCTTTCCAGTCACTTGGGACAGGCCCTGGATTTGTTGCCTCACTTGGATCAGGTTCCTCTGGTGGTGGGAGGCCTCAGGAATGAGTCTGGGGGTGCTTTGGGGGTCTTTGGTGGTTTATGAGCCCCTCCTGAGCTGCCCCTCACCTGAGTGTCTCCGTGGCCTTCCCAGAGTGGGGGGTTCCAATCCTTTGGTTTGGATTTCTCCATCACACCCCCAAAACCCTTCTCCTCTGGTGGAAACTGTTACCTGGAGGATAACAGCGGGTTCCTGGGGAATATTGGCAGATTGATTTCACCAAACTGCCCAGAAAAAGAGGGAATAAACATCTCCTGCTCTCGGGGGGCACCTCTGGGCAGCCAGAGGCTTTTCCTTGTCACACCAGCCAGGCTGGGGAAGAGGCTAAAACACTGCTGAACCAAATAATCCCTGGATTCAGGGGAAATAATCCCTAGATTTGGGAATGGCACCGGGCAGAGGCTCCCCCTGGGTTGCAGAGGTGGCACAACAAGTCAAATCACGGGGATGTTGTTCCAGAATTAAAAAGGCCAAGGAGAAACAAAATGCTTCAAGTCTTGCTTTGCTCTCCTGAAAATGGGACGAGCTTGGAATAATCAAGGTCAGGCTTGGGATAATCAGGCAACAGGTTTGGCTCAAGTTCCCCCTGAGAGTTTAAACTCCAGTTTGGGGGCACTGGGAGCTGAGGTGCCTCGGTCTGGGGCGTCAACGACATTCCCTTCCCTTCCCTTCCCTTCCCTTCCCTTCCCTT
>NW_020897854.1:117610-120953 GCF_003984885.1 Neopelma chrysocephalum
GTTTTAGCTGGAATTGTGTTTTAGCTGGAATCATGGAATGTGCTCAAATCCCAGTGTATTATTGCTTTTGTTTAATTGACTCATTAATGTCACCACGGTGTCACCCCTGGTGGGACCCCCTCAACCCTCCCCCTGTCCCCTCCTCCGGCTGAGCTTGGAAAAATCACACCCGGATGTCCCAGAGGAGGTTTTGGGTTAATTTTTACCCCCACGGGGCCGGGCTCTCCTGGAACAGCCGGGAATCCCGGCCCTGGAGCCGGCCCTGGGTCACATCCCAGTGAAACCAGGCCCTGATAACCTTCCCCCTCCTTCCCTGCTCCGTGTTTGCCATCCCAGCCTCTGGATCGTGCCAAGAGGTGGGAACCACATGTGGATATCGCTGGGAAAAGGGGGGTCAGGGACCTCAAAACGGGGTAAAAACCAGCTTCAGTTGACCCAAATAGGGTAAAAACCACTAAACCCACCCCAAAATGGAGCTGGAGAACATCAAACCGTCCCTAAAAAAACCCCAAACCCCTCAAAACTGTCCCTGGAGAACCTCAGACCGCCCTTAAAAATCATCTGGAGACCTTCAAACCACCCTAAGAAGCCCCAAAACCACGCCTGAAGAACCTCAACACCCCACTCTTCCCAAAAACGCCCCCAACCCCCCCAAAAAAAGGTTCTGGAGACCCAAAAACCACCCCCCCCCAAAGCCCCCCAAATCTGCTCCTGAAGAGCCTCAAACCACCCCAAAGAGGGTCTGGGGGACCCCAAACCACCCCAAATGTGGTTCCCACCCTGGATGGGGGGCAGAGGGGGCTGTCACAGCCCCTCCCAGTCGTGCCCATCCCTGGGCACTGGGAGGGACAGGAGGGGACATCGGGGTGTCCCAGGAAGGGACTGGGACCCTCCCACCCCAATCCCGGCAGGAGGAGCAGGACCCGAGCCCAGACCCCCCCCGGGAAGGGCGTCAATGATCCCACGGGCTCCTCCCTCCTCTCCCTCGTCGCTCCCTTCCCGGGACAAAGAGCAGCCCGAGAGCAAACACGGCCCTGGCACTGCCCCCGTGCCGGGAAACGGGCCCTTGGCACCCGCCGGGCTTTTGTCAGAGCTGGGAAGTGCTCAGAGCCTTCGGGGTCGGGGCACGGCCGCGCCCTGCGGGGCGGGGAGGGCACTCCGGGCACCCCCCGTGTCCCTGGAATCCCGGCGTGTCCCTGCTCCAAGGGGTCGGGCATTCCCCGGGATGGCTCCGCTCCCAGTGGGGTCCTGGAGGGATCCAGAGCCCTCCTCCCACCCTGTGCCAGGCTGGATCCAGGGATCTGCTCTCCCTGGAGCTGCCTCTGCTTCCACCCCCACGGGGTCAGGGATTCCCTGGGATGGTTTTGCTCCTGCTGGAGTCCTGGAAGGATCCAGAGCTGGATCCAGGGATCTGCTGAACTCTCCCTGGAGCTGCCTCTGCTTCCACTGCCATGGGATCAGGGATTCCCTGGAATGGCTTTGCTCCCAGTGGGGTCCTGGAAGGATCCAGAGCCCTCCCACCCTGCCAGGTTGGATCCCTGGCTCTGTCAGGGGTCTCAGGGAATCCCTCAGAGACTGAGGGATCCCAGAATCTGGGATCTGCTCTGGGCATCCCCAGGGGCTCTGAGCTGGGACATCCAGTGGTCCCCGAGGGATCTGCTGAGCTCTCCCTGGAGCTGCCTCTGCTTCCATCCCCACGGAGTCAGGGATTCCCCGGGATGGCTCCGCTCCCACTCGAGTCCTGGAAGGATCCAGAGCCCTCCCACCCTGCCAGGCTGGATCCAGGGATGCGCTGAGCTCTCCCTGGTTTATTAACAGCAGTTAATTAGCAGGAGGTGCCAGAGCTTCTTCCAACACCCCCGGCAACCAGCGGCAGTCGCCCCCGGGGTCGGCTCCCCCCTTCCAGCAGCGGGGAGTGATTCCCTGAGGAATGCTGCTCCTCCCGGGAGCCCTCCGTGGAGGCAGCTCGGGGGAGATTGGCCCAGAGGGGCAGGGAAGTGTCACATCCCGAGTTTTGGGGGTGACTTGGCAAGGACGCGGCGTGGAACTGGGAGCTCGGGGTCGGGAATGGGATGGGGGCAGAGCCGGGTGGGCTCCGGGCTCGGGGTGGGGGGGGGAGTGTCCTCATCCCAGTATGAACCAGTCAGCCTGGGGCGGGGCGGTGGGAGGGACGGGTTCAACCATCCCGGGTCCGTGATTATCCCTGGGATAAACCCCCTCCCGAGTCCTCTCTCCTGCCGGGGCCGCGTGGATCGGTATTCCCGGGGTGGCCGGAGGGCGACATCCCGCCGGGTCACTTCTCCTCCCTCTCGGCGGCCCCGCAGAGGTTCGGGTGCTCTGCCAGCGTCGCCCTGACTTTCTTCTTCTCCTTGAAGCGCCCCGAGTGGGAGACCTTGACGTGCTTCCCCTTGGTGCTCTTGTCCACGAGCTTCTCCAGGCGGGCGGCGAAGCCGGGGGGTCCCTCGGGGCCGGTGCCCTCCTGGGGGTCCCCCCCGGGGGCCGCGGGGCCGTCGGGGGTCTCGTACAGCACCGTGGGCGCTGCCTGGCGCTTCCTCAGGAACGTCAGCTTCCACCAGCCGTGGCTGTCGGCCATCCTGGAACGGGAATTTGGGAAGGGTCGTGCTCCCTCTTGGGATTGGGTGTTCCTTGGACCCCCCGGGATGTGATTCCAGAGGGATGGAAGCCGGTGCCGGCTTTGCTCGCGGTGGGATCCGCGTGGGATCGGGGACGGGGGAGCACCCCGCGGGTACCAGGAGGGGATGCTCCATGGCTTGGGAATCCCGCGGCGCCGGGAAAAGGCCGCCGGCAGCGCCCGGGAGGTGCCTTATCAGCCACGTGTAGCGGGGCAGGGAGGGAGCCCGGTGAGCAAACAGGAACAGGAACTGGGAGCAGGTGGGAGCTGGGGAGGGGCCGGGGTCCCACCCCGGGATTGGGGTTGCCTCTCGCCGGAGGGGACGGGCGGGAGCGTTGGAAAGGCTTGGGAATGTTCCGGGAACGCTCCAGGAAGGCTCCGGCGATCCAGGAAGGCTCCCGGAGCCGCGCGTGGCTCCAGGGCAGGAACCCAGGAAGGCGGAGGAGCCAAAGGCTTCCCTGGCCGCGGGCAGGGACGGGATTCCCGGCGCCTCTGTGCCCATCCCGGGGGTCGGCGCAGCCCCGTGTCCCCCCCACCCGCGGGGCCGGGCCACCCCCGCCCCCTGCCCGGGCCCTCCCCGCTGTCACCCCCTGGCATCAATTTGGGGGGATAAAAACCCCCCTCGTCCCCGCGAGGTCACAAAAATTGGGGCCACCAGTGGGGTGATGGCCCCTGTGTCCCCCCCAACCCCCCCCTGTGCCAGAGCCAGGT
>NW_020897854.1:121053-121457 GCF_003984885.1 Neopelma chrysocephalum
CACAAAAATTGGGGCCACCAGTGGGGTGATGGCCCCTGTGCCCCCCCCAACCCCCTCCTGTGCCAGAGCCAGGTGGGACCACCCCCGACTGGTGTCCCCGGGGTGTCCCGGGGGTGTCCCCGGGGTTCCCACACCCCGTCCCCACCTCGGACACCCCGTCCCTGTACCTGCTGCTCCCACGCCCGGGGATGTCCCGGGGGTGTCCCGGCCGGGGGGGCGCGGGCAGGTGCCGTTCACCTGCCGCCCGTCCCGGTGTTCCCGTCAAGGTGAACCCGCGCCCAAACCCCTCCTGCCGGAGCAAACAGCGGGGCCGGGCCAGGCTCGGCTGAATATTCATGACGGGGAGCGGTGCCAGCGCCGCCCGGGTGGCCCTGGGTGGCTCTGAGTGGCCCCGGGTGGCTCTG
>NW_020897854.1:121467-128064 GCF_003984885.1 Neopelma chrysocephalum
GTGGCCCCGGGTGGCTCTGAGTGGCCCCGGGTGGCTCTGGGTGGCCCCGGGTGGCTCTGAGTGGCCCCGGGTGGCCGCCGCCGCACCGGGCTGACCGTGGGGGCTCCGGTGTCGCCGCCCCGACGGCCCCGAGGTGGCACATGGACCGAGGAATCGGGCGGCCCGGGGGTCCAGGGCTCCGGCTGCCGGTGGGATCGGCCGAAACGGGGCCGGTTCGTGCCTCCCGCTGCTCCCCACGGGGTGTCCCCGCATGGGGGACGAGCTGGTGGCTCCCCGACTCTGGACCTGGGGGTGGCACGTCCCGGATCCCTCGAGAAGCGCAGAGCCAAGATCCCCATGGGAACGGGAGAGGGTATCCCGGGTCCCTTGGGGATTCCTGGGAGGGGATAAAAGTGATCCCAGATCCCCAAGGGGGGAGTTAGAACTGATCCCGGGTCCCTTCTGGATCCCTGTGGAGGATCTAGAACTGATCCCAGATCCCTCATGGGTCCGTGGGGAAGAGTTAGAACTGATCCCAGGTCCCTTGTTGGGACATCCAGTGGTCCCTGAGGGATCTGGGATCTGCTCTAGGACACCCCAGCAGAGATCCCCAAGGGATGTAGGGCAGGCTCTGGGGCGGCTGCTGGGGATCCCGAGGGGATCTCGGTTCTGTGCTGGTGCATCCAGTGCTTCCCAAGGGATCTGGGATGCCCGAGGGATCCGGGATCCTCTCTGGGGACAACTGGGGATCCCCCCTGGATCTGGGGTGTGCTTGGGACCGTGAGGGGCGGCTGTGGGGGTCCCCTGGGGGATTCCCGGCTCTGTCCTGGGACTTCTCCGGGATCGGGATCAGGATCGGGATCGGGACCCCCCGAAGAGAGACCCCACACTCCCATTGGTCCGGGTAGGCCCCGCCCCTTCCCCGCTTCAGCCAATCGCGACGCCGGCACGTGGCGCTGCCGCCGGGGTACCGCCTTCTGATTGGTGGGGAGGCGGGCTCTTTGGAAAGAACGCGTTTTGATTGGCTGAGGGGCGGGCGCCGAGGCAGGGGATTGGCTGGGGCGGGGCAAGGCGGAAGTGGCGCTGATGGCGACATGGAGGTGTGGGGTCGGGACGGGAGCGGGAGCGGGAGCGGGATCGGGGCCGGGAGCGGGGCCAGGGCCGCGTTCGGGGAGCGGGGAAGGGCCCCAGGCCCGGGGCAGCGGGGACAGGCCGTGCCCGGGCGCTGGAGCGGGGGATCTGACCCCTGACCCCGCTCCCGACCCCGGTGCTGCTCCCGGTGCCGCTCCCGGTGCCGATCCCGGTGCCGATCCCGGTCGGGCTCCTCCAGCCCCGCTCCCTGCATGTCCCCCCCGCAGGTCCCTCCCCAGGACTACCGGAACGTGCCCATCGACATCCAGACCGGCAAACTCCTGGGTGCGGTGCGGGAAAGACATCCCGGGATTTTGGGGACCCCTTTGTCCCCTCGGGAGGGAGCCGGGAATTTATCCCAGTGTTTGGGATAAACCTTTCCCTCTTTCCCCTCCAGCCCTTCACAGACCTGGGAATTCATCCCAGTGTTTGGCCCTTACCCCAATCCCCCCTTTCCCCACCAGACCTGGAGAAGATCTGGGAATTCCTCCCTGTCTTTGGCCCCCACCCCGAGCTCCCTTTTCCCTTCCCACGCCTGAGAACGAGCTGGGAATTCCTCCCACTGGAACAGGCAGGGTCTGTGCTCCCTTCCCGCCCCTGGAGCCTGTCTGGGGGGGTCACCCCTGTCTTGTGCCCCCCCGGGTGACCCCCCTGTCCCCCCCTGTCCCCAGACTGGCTCGTGGACAGGCGCCACTGCAGCCTGAGGTGGCAGAGCCAAGTGCAGCTCATCCGGCAGCGGATCGACGGGGCCATCCAGGACATGCCGGAGAACCAGGAGATCAAACAGCTCCTGGAGGGATCCTGTGAGTGACATCAGGGGCTGGATCCCTCGGGAGAGCCGGGAGACGGGCTGGGAGCCTGTTCCCAAGGGTTTGGAGGCGGTTTGGTCTCCCCTGAGCCAGGAGATGGGAGCTGGTGGGGTCGGGAGTTGGGGCTGAGCTGGGAGGGGGTGACACCCCCCGGGCTTCCCGGGGTGATCCCAGACTTCCCAGTGATCCCACTCCACCTCCCCACCCCAGACCTGCACTACTTCCACTGCCTGAGGATCGTGGAGATCCTCAAGGGCACCGAGGCCTCCACCAAGAACCTCTTTGGCCGTTACTCATCCCAGAGGATGAAGGTGAGACGGGGCTGGGGGGGCTCAGCCTTCCTCACCAGCCTCCCCTTCCTCACCCTCCTCATCCTCTGCCTCCTTTTCATCCTTTTTTTCTTCCTGTTCCTTTTTTTCCTCCTTTTTTCCTCCTCTTCCTCCTCACCTTCCTCATCGTCCTCTGCCTCCTCTTCTTCCTCACCCTCCTCACCCTGCTCTTCCTCCCCCCCCAGGACTGGCAGGAGATCGTGGCCCTCTATGAGAAGGAGAACACCTACCTGGGTGAGGCAGGGGGGGCTTGGGGGACTCTGGAGGGACCCTGGGGGGTGGTAGGGGGTGGTCTCCAAACTGGGCTGGGGAAGGGATGGGATGTGCTGGAATTCCAAATCCCGCCGGGATGGAGCTCTGAGGGGTCTGGGACACCCCAAGGCCCGTGTGAGTGGATGGAATTCAGCCTCCAGACTGGGATGGGATGGGCAGGACACAATGGGATGGGACCCCCAGGTTGTGGGACCCCTGAGGACCCCCATGGGTGGGTGGGATCCAGCCCTCAGACTGGGCTGGGGAAGGGACAGGATGTGCTGGAATTCCAAATCCCACCGGGATGGAGCTCTGAGGGGTCTGGGACACCCCAAAGCCCGTGTGAGTGGATGGAATTCAGCCTCCAGACTGGGATGGGACATGATGGGATGGGACCCCCAGGTTGTGGGACCCCCATGGGTGGATGGGATCCAGCCCCCAAACCGGGATGGGGAAGGGATGGGATATGCTGGAATGCCAAATCCCGCCGGGATGGAGCTCTGAGGGGTCTGGGACGTCCCAAGGCCCCTGTGAGTGGATGGAATTCAGCCTCCAGACTGGGATGGGGTGGTCAGGACACAATGGGATGGGACCCTCAGATTGTGGGACCCCCACAGATGGATGGGATCCAGCCCCCAAACTGGGATGGGGAAGGGACAGGATGTGCTGGAATTCCAAATCCCGCCGGGATGGAGCCCTGAGGGGTCTGGGACGCCCCGAGGCCCCCCTGGGTGACCCCCCCTGCCCTGGGTGCCCCCCCAGCCGAGCTCTCCAGCCTCCTGGTCCGCAGCATCAGCTACGAGATCCCGTCCCTGCGGAGGCAGCTTGGGAGGTGCCAACAGGCCCAGCAGGACTTTTCCCGGCGGGAAGAGGAGTGTCAGGTGGGAGCAGCCGAGCTCAGGGAACGGTTCCTGGCCTCCTGCAAACAGTATGGGATCACTGTGAGTGCCTGGGGGGGGCAACACCCCGAAAGCAGCCCCCAGCCCACCCCAAAAGAGCCCCTAAACCCTGAAAACAGCCCCCACAAAATGGTCCCCTACACCTCCGAAAATAGCTCCCACCCCAAAAGAGCCCCAGACCCTCCTAAACAGCCCCATCTCCCCAAAAGGGCTCCCACCTCCCAAAAAACAGACCCAAAACAGCCCCCCCAAATGGCCCCCAACCCCTCCAAAAATAGCTCCCACCCCAAAAGAGCCCCAGACCTTCCAGAAATAGCCCCAAACCCTCCTAATGGACCCATCTCCCCAAAATGGCTCCCACCTCCCAAAAAACAGACCCCAACCCCTGAAAACAGCCCGCCCCCCAAAAAGGCCACTCCCATCCCAAAACAGCCCCCAAACCCTCCCAAACACCCCCTTCCCCCGAAACAGCTCCCACCCTTCAACAACCAGCCCCAAACCCCACAGAACAGCCCCTTCCCACCCCAACCCACCCCTCAAAAGAGCCCCTGACACCCCCAAACAACCCCCTCCCCACCCAGAGCAGCCCCCACCCCCTGTACCTGTCCTGGGGGTCAGACTGGCAGCAGTGTCCCCATGGTGTCCCCATGGTGTCCCCATGGTGTCCCCACTCCCAGGGCAGGAGCTGGGGGGTCCTGTGGTGACCCCACACCCCCCCATGTCCCCGTCCTGCCCCCAGAGCCCCCCGAGGGGGGGTTTTGGCTGCCTGTCCTCCCCTCATGACACGTCCCCCGGTGTCCCCAGGGTGACAACGTGAGGCAGGAGCTGCTGGCCCTGGTGCAGGACCTGCCCTCGCTGCTGTCCCGGGTTGGGGACACTGTGAGGGACCTGGGGGAGGCCATCGAGCTCTACCAGGCCTGCGTGGGCTTCGTGTGTGACAGGTGGGCATGGGGACAGGGGCACGGGGCATGGGGAGGGGGGGACAGACCCCCAGGGACAGGGGGACAGACCTGAGGGACATGGACAGGGGCAGGGACACAGGGGGACAGACCTGGGGGACAGGGATAGGGGCACAGGGATGGGGGGACAGACCCTCAGGGATGGGGACAGGGGCACGGGGACAGGGGGACAGACCCCCAGGGACAGGGGGACAGACCTGAGGGACAAACCCTCGGGGACAGGGAGACAAACCCTTGGGGACAGACCCTTGAGGGCAGACCCTCAGGGACAGAGGGACAGACCCTGAGGGGACAGGGACAGGGGGACAGACCCCTAAGGACAGCTCCTCCTGCCCCCTGTCCCCACCGAGGAGCTGCTCCCCTGTGTGGGGCTCTACGGGTGGGTTGGGTGGTCCCCCCCATCCCTGATGTCCCCCCGTGGTGTCCCCAGCCCCAATGACCCTGTGATGTCTCAGGATGATCCCCCCCATCCCTGCTGTCCCCTCCCCATGTCCCCAGCCCTGCTGAGCCTGTGATGCCTCACGGTGGTCCCCTCATCCCTGATGGGGTGGTCCCTCCATTCCCAGCTCCCTGGAGCTGTTCCCCCCCAGCCCATGGTGTCCCCAGCCCCAATGACCCTGTGATGCCTCAGGGTGGTTCCCCCATCCCTGATGTCCCCCCCATGGTGTCCCCAGTCCTGCTGAGCCTGTGACACCTCAGGATGTCTCTCCCATCCCTGATGTCCCCCCATGGTGTCTCCAGCCCCAATGACCCTGTGATGTCTCAGGATGATCCCCCCATCCCCGCTATCCCCCTCCCCGTGTCCCCAGCCCCAGTGAGGCTGTGATACCTCGGGATGGTCTCTCCCATCCCTCCTGTCCCTCTCATCCCTGGTGTCCCCCCCGCAGTGTCCCCAGCCCCAATGACCCTGTGATGCCTCAGGGTGGTCCCCCCATCCCTGATGTCCCCCCCATGGTGTCCCCAGCCCTGCTGAGCCTGTGACACCTCAGGGTGGTCTCTCCCATCCCTGATGTCCCCCCATGGTGTCTCCAGCCCCAGTGAGGCTGTGATGCCTCAGGGTGGTCCCCTCATCCCTGATGGGGCGGTTCCCCCATCCCCAGCTCCCTGGAGCTGTTCCCCCCAGCCCTACTGAGCCTGGGGGGGATGCCTCAGGATGATCCCCCCCCCATCCCTGCTGTCCCCCCCATGTCCCCAGCCCCAATGAGGCTGTGATGCCTCAGGGTGGTCTCTCCCATCCCCTCTGTCCCCCCTGGTGTCCCCAGCCCCAGTGAGGCTGTGATGCCTCAGGGTGGTCCCTCCATTCCCAGCTCCCTGGAGCTGTTCTCCCCCAGCCCGTGGTGTTCCCAGCCCCAATGACACTGTGATGCCTCAGGATGATCCCCCCCTATTCCCCCTGTCCCCCCCTGTGTCCCCAGCCCCTCCGAGGCGGTGCTGCCTCAGGATGATCTCTCCATCCCTGCTGTCCCCCTCCCCGTAACCCCAGCCCTGCTGAGCCTGTGACACCTCATGGGGTCTCTCCCATCCCCTCTGTCCCCCTCCGTGGTGTCCCCAGCCCGTCGGAGGCGGTGGTGCCCCTGCTGAGGCACGTGTGTGCCCGGGGGAACAGCACGGTGCAGGAGTGGAGGACGGGCCGGGAGCCGCGGCGGGTGGAGCGACCGGAGCTGCGGGAGGAGGAGCCGGAGCCGCCCCGGGAGGACACGGTCAGACCCCTCCGAGGGACCCCAAATTCCTCTGCGGGGCTTTGTCGGGGTCCAGCCGTTCCGAGGTTTCAGCGGGGTCCTTCCCACAGATCGACTGGGGGGATTTCCCGCTGGATTCCCCCCCGGGAGGGGATGGAGGAGCTGCCGAGGGGGGCGAGGAGATCGACTGGGGGATCACGGTGGAGCCCGGTCCTCAGGTGTGTGACACCCCCCTCCCCACTGGGATTGCCCTGCTCCGGGGGCCTGGGGGTGTCCTGGGCCCCCTCCATGTCACCAAGTGCCCCAACTCCACCCAAACCTTCCTAAACAGCCCCAAAACCCTCCTAAACAGCCCCCAAACCCCCCTAAACAGCCCCCAAACCCCCCTAAAGAGACCCCAACCCCCCCTAAAGAGACCCCAAACCCTCCTAAACAGACCCCTTCTCCCCAAAACAGCTCCCACCCACCAAAACAGCCCCTAAACCCTCCTAAACAGCCCCTAAATCGTCCCAAACAGCCCCTTTCTCCCCAAAACAGCCCCCACCCACCAAAACAGCCCC
>NW_020897855.1:0-9921 GCF_003984885.1 Neopelma chrysocephalum
AAGTGTATTCAAAGTGAATATATTGTATTACTAAACCATGAGAAAAGATGTCTTTTTTATGGCCTGTTTACTTTTCTCCTGTTTTAACATTGATATCAACAATCCCCAGTCGATTTTGGTTCCAAGTACTTGCTAATTCAGTCTGAATAGATAAGAAAATCAAGACCCTTTTATGTCTGACGTCAGACTTTATCCCTATCCCCACCCCACCATTCCCTCATCAAACCCCTGGCACTCAAAGCAGCCTTGGGCAAATCTGAGCTTCCTCCACTCAAGGCTGGACCTGCAGGTTTCAGCTCCTTGGCACCAACTCCCACCTGCTTGGCTTGGAGAAAGAGCTGCCCGAGACACAGAGGGATGTTCATTTATTGCCAGCAAACAAACCCAGAGGAAGGCACAGCTCAATAAAAATCAAAAGTCCTTCCCTGCTGTATATTAAGTTCACATTGCCTCCACTGAAGTCCACTTTGCACAGTAGATAGTCTTAGACCAATGGCAAACACCTTCTGTGTCAAGCACAGATCCCAAGATCGCCAAACACTCCCTGCCCTGGATTCTGACCATATTTGCCCTTTCACACAGTGAGTCACACACTGAAGTCACAAGTTCCCTCGATCCACAGAAGGAGGAAAAGGGAAAGTGAATGAATTTCTGTGTTGTGCAGAGTTAAATATACATTTATTCCAATTTTCTGGGGTTACAGACACATGATCAAACATCCCCTGTAGTATCTGTTCACTGGGTAAACATCTGAGTGGATGGCCAGGCTCAAGGAGTGATCAGATCTACCTGAGACACTTTCACCTGTCCATTGTTGGATGTCACTCAGGAGCCCAACTCTTGGCTACCTGTGCATCTCCAGGATGGACTTTCACAGCCAACCTCTCTGCCCGGGTGGCAGGAGGGCCTACCCTGATAAGGCCTAAAATCCCATCAGAGAATGCCAACAGTGCCAGCTCTCATGCAAGCTGTCTGTGAGATCTGAGAGTTACCGGTGGCACCATGGGAATGGTTTTGGTGTTGAATGATGCTCAAACCAGCCTGGTTCACCCAACTCCAAACACACATCCTGCTTTTGGAAGTTGGATGGGACAGAGAAGCTGGTAACTGGCCTGTCCATTTGTGAGGAGCAGTCAATCCCTTCCTACTAGAGAAGTCCATTCCCCTTTCATCCAAGCAGGTTCTTCTAACACAGCCCTTCTTGGGGTAGATGTGTGGAGATTCCTGCCTTGGGTGGGGACGCCCTCCAAGGACACTCCTCAAGGTTGAGCAAAAGAAATCTCCCCACGACCTTTGGTCTGGGCGAGTTACATCAGATCTCTACCTAATAATTATTTCTTTTGGCTAGCTTTAATATAATTGTTTAAATAATTGCTTCAATATAGTGCACTATCCTATCTTATACTGTACTACTAGTAGTTTTAGCCTTTATACTGTCTAGTAAATAATTCTGATAAAGATCTTTTGCCTGATCATTTGTAAGAATAAATTATTAACTTATATGAATATTCTCATTTTGCTAATCATTAAAACCAGTGGGACAAAAGTGGTTCAATCCCACTTCTGTAATTCCTGAAATTTAATTTGTTGACAAAATCTGAGGCCAAGATTGGATCCCTTATTCCTTGAGGCTCCATAGTGGGACAATGGCTCCTTGATTCCATGAGGTTGCCCTGTTTTCCAGCGTTCTTGGGCTCCATAAGGCCCTGCAGTGTGACAGTGGCCCACCGATTCCATCATTTCCCCCAGTGTCACAAGGGACCCTTGATTCCATGAGGTTCCCCAGTGTCACAATGGTCCCTTTGACTCCAGAAGGCCTTGCAGAATCATAATGGCCCCTGGATTCTGTGAGGTTTCACAAGGTCACAAGGAACCCTCGTGTAACAGTTCGTTAGGATACATGCCCGGAATAAAACAAGTGCACAGATATTCGAACACACAAAATATCTTTATTACAGTGAAAATAGTAATAATAACAATAAACTTAGTGAAAGAACCAAAAACTAAAGAGATACAAAATGACTACCTTATCGTGTGGCCTTAAAACAAATACTACGAACAGCATTCAATACGATGTAATCTTAACTAGTAAAAAAGGGATGCCAAAAAAAAAGGGATCTTAACACAATATTATGGATAACACTATACTGGTTAGTAAAAGGGGAAATTAAAGGGAAAATACTATGAACAACTTATTCAATAATAAAGGGGAATTAAAGGGACACTAAAAGGATTAAAAGGTTAAAAAGTTTGTTCTCTCGGTTGCTTCCTATCAATAAACTGTGCTTACCCACACAGACAGGCCAGGGCTGCCAGGATCTGCAGCAGCTGGTCGGTGCCCGTGCTTAGCGGGCGTCCCCGCGGAGCAACACAGTCTCGGTGGTAGGATGAGGATCGCTCAGCTCAGCAATCCTGACACCCCATTTTTATCAGTTCCACATTACACCATGTAGGGCCAGTACGTAGTATAAGGTGATGCCTGAATGGCAGCCAAACACTGCCTAATCATTACCTAATGGCAACAGTCTGCGCATGCCCTGCTGTAGGGCAAGGGGCGAGCGACCCCTGCCCACACAATCTTCCTCTCACCAGCATCTTTCTCACCCCTATGTATGACCTCTCCCATTGTGTTTCAAGGGTAGATGTATCTATCTTGCAATATGTAGCAAAACCAAGAACTCAGCTCTGATAATAGGGGATATCAGGCTGACTTGCTAAAAAGCACAATGGACCCTACAATTAGCTTGTGCCATGAAGTTACATTGTACCATACTCTAGCTGGTTTCACATCCTAATATGAGTTTCTTTATCACCCTCTATGCTCCATTGATCATCTAATTCAAAAGTACCCCCTTACATCAGTGTAAAGACATTCATCAGCTTAGAGAGCTGGTTTGGTAACTTGAGATTGTATGTGTTCTTTCCCTCTTCTGGAGTTGAATAAGCATGGAAAACAAGAGGACTTTCCTGCATCCAGAAATGCTGCTGTTTCTGATTTTGATTATCCTTGCTGTGCCTTTGGAAAGCTACATGCCAAGTGTCAGATCAAATTTTGTTCCTTCAGTCAGTGTTCAATCTGAGTGGAGGACAAACAGATTGTTTACATGGCAGATTTTGGAAGTTATAAGCAGGTTTATTTTATTTTATTTATTTTATTTTGGAAGAAGAGGGAAGGAAAGTGGCTGTTGGCATTTGATGGGATTAAATTTTTTGCCTTTTCCCTTGGAGGTTTGTTTTTAGCTGCTTCCTCATGACTCCTTGCAAAGCCAAATTTCTGGAAAGCCTAGAAAACTATTACTGATAGCTCAACTTCTGGGTTTTTTTAAACATTATCAAACACACCAGAAAACCTGCAGCTAGGAGGACAAAACCTTCTCTTCTTTTAGAACTGATGTTGAAGTCTGTCCTGACTTTGAAGCTAAAGAATGTCTGCTTGTGAACATAGGAAGAGTTTTAGGGGTTCTGGATGTGCCACAGCTCTTGTTATTTTGGTCTTTTAAAGCTTGAGGTTAATCCAGACTTGCATCTGCATGACTGGCATGTGTTGGGGGCACAGCTGGAACCGTTTCTGCTGTCGGCTCCCTAGGAAGGAGACGCCATCAACCTGGAGACAAGTTGTTTCCTTCAAGGCACTGCTTTTTGTGCTGACACATTGTTGCATGACTGGATTTGAACTGTACTTCCATAGGAAGTGATCAGACTGCTGTGACTGCAGCACTGCTGGTTAAGTCACTGGCTTTTAGGTAGACTTTTGGGGTGCATCATATCAGTGAAAGCAATTAACATCTAAACAGATGAACTAGGTGAGCCAGGAGATGGAAAGGAAGGAGGAGGAGAGGAAGACAGGGCAACAGGAGCATTTGGGAGCCCTCACAGAGGGGAAAGCTTGTTTCACTGCGCTCAGGGTACAGATCCGTGCTGTGAGTCAGGCTGGTCATCCTGCAGTTTGAGTCGTTCCACACTGGGATCCAGGACTTTTCTCTAGTGAGATACTTTAAGAGTAGCTTTGCTGGTAGTATTGATTTGGCACTTTGTGTTACTATCTAAGTGGGGTGACTCAAATGTCATAGCTGAAGGTGGTCTCCAGTTCTGCACACGGCTGCAGTTGTGCTAAAACATAGTAAATCTTGGGTGACCTTGTTCCAGCCAAACCCTGGATTCTCACATTCATGCCCAACAGGCTGCTTACAGCTGTTACATTTTGACATGGACCCTGCATTGCCATGGAGAACGGTGATATCCTTACCTCTTCCTGTTTCTCACTTACTATGTAGAAGAATTGAACTGTTCTGTCAGATGTTCTTTACACTGCTTTACTTGGTCTTTTTTCTCTATCAATGTAATGCCAATACTAATTTCATTGTCCCCATTGAAACATCTGGAATGAATTGTGGCAGTACAATTTATTTTGCAGGTTTTGAATCTCCTAACAGAGAAGGAAGTAAAGCTAGTTTTGCCAACAGTTGCCATTGTTCCACGGACCTTCATTGTCAAGCCAGGAACGGCCTTGTTTTTAGCAGCCTTGGGATGTATAAACTACTTACAGGTAAGGGAAGAAAGGATTTTGGGAGCAGCTGCTTCATTTCTTACTATAGTACCAGACATGAAAGGCTTTTTGGGTAACTTTCCCAGAGCCTTTTTTGCTGCTTTGAGATGATGAATCTGTTAATAAATAACTGCATAAGATCAGAATGCCTTGGGAATGCCAGAATTAGCTGGGAAAATAAGTGGGTTTCCTCATTTCTGTGTTTTGTGAAAGCTGGCTACCAGGAGAGAAAAGCATGGACATTTTTCTTTCCTGACACAGACTTCTGAAGAATTTGCCAGAGGAAGTAATTAATTGCATATGTATTTTAGTTTCTATAAAGATATTTTTAAAAGGTACTGTGTGTCCCCACTGCCAATAATTTCTTCCATTTATTATAAATCCCATACCATACACCTTTACTGAACTGTGTGGAGCTGACCTCCAATGATATTTCTTCCACATAGACATTATCATAAGTGCTAGAACCTTTTCTCAGTAGTTTGCCCTGTTTTGGAGGTGTGTATGGCTGTTCCTTTGTTTCAGTCAGCTTTCCGAGATCACCATAGAAATGTTGAATTGGTACTTTGCTATGGACATTCTTGACCTGCTGAAAGAAAACCAGAAAGGTGGAGGGAGCAGGATTCCGTAAGTAATAATGTACTGGTATGGCAGGAGAGCTCCATCATAGCTAAGGTGAAAATCCAGAGCCCTGTTCCAAAAAAACAGCTTGGCAGGACAGAGTAGTAATGCCCTACTCAGAGGCAAAGATCTCTCTGGCTTGATTTGCCTGAGTTGAGCAGCTGTGATGGAGGGAGATGGGGCATTGGGGGTGCTTTGAGGCAGGATGGTGAAGCTGTGGGCACTTCTGTCCTGAAAGCTCAACTCCCCAGTTGATATAAACCCTGGCTGCTCCACAGTGGCAGAGGCAAGGACCCCTCCGACAGGGAGGGGACATCAGGCAAGCAGTTTTTTAACATACAGGAAAGAAACGGGACAGGAGAGAGAAATTCAGGACTGCTTTTCTGTTACCATAATTAACATCCTCTTGTTATTTATTTCTACCGCCTAAGGAGTCTTTCTGCTGTGCCTTTTGCAACCGGTCTTGTCTATCTCGTATTGTCCTTTTTAGCCACCAACGCGCTTGTAGCAAGTGTGGGTAGAGCCCTACCCAAATCTTCGCAAAGCCCAGCCATGATGGTTATTTATTTCAGGGAGAAAAGTCTGCCTGGTTTTCTGTCGTGGCTTCTAACCTGTTGCCAGTCCACATCACTACCCTGAGTAACGCAGATGCCATCTACGAGAAGCACGCTGGCCGAGAGTTACTAAAGGTGAGAGGAGGTGCTCTGAGGGGCTCTTGGCTGCAGGCAAGCAGCTGTCCTGCCTGGTGAAGCACCCTGGCTGGGGCACAACTGACAGGGAAAATCCACACGTATCAGGAGTTTGGGACTTTGCAATGGAAACGTGCAGTGTGGAGCACTGCACTTGCAAAGACTGCGTGGCTGCAGGTGTGATAGGAGAGAGCACTTGAGATGTTTTCAGGAGAGCTTCTGTTTCTGGCATTCAGGCTGAGAAGATGTGCAGTGGTCTGCTCTCTGATACTTGGCTCTTCTTGAACTGGCTTTAAGTGCAGGCAGCAACAGGGATATTTTCCATGGCAAACCTTCAGACTGGGGTTTCAGCACAGGTTGCAGTTGAAAAATGTACCTTTCTTATTCTTTACCTGCTGGATCCTCTGCACACCTCTTCGTCTTTCGGTGGTCTGACTTCTTCCTTGGTATGACAACGTACTGTGTAGCACTTGCAGATTGTCGGGAGATGGGGTGAGCTGTCCCTGTCCTGGCATTCCCATTCCTGGGCACATGGAGAACAAGTGCTGTCACTCACGTCAAGGCGGCTGGCCTGAGCCACCAGCTGTGTCCTGCAGTGGGCACTCCATCTTTGCTCACCTCCCATGGGGCTCCTCTGAATGTGATACTGATTCTGGCAAACCTGAAATAGCTCCTGTAGATTATTCCAGCCAGCTCTTAATTGGCTAACAAATGTCTCATATGTTTATTCCCTCTTGTGCCTTGCTTGCCAGTTTAAGGTAGGAGTTCTGAAGGATTTCTTGACTATGAAATCTTTTCTCCGTGTTTTGATCTTAGGTTCCCATGGGTGGGGAAGAGCGAATGAAAGAGTTCCCCCCACTTGTCCCTCAGGACATTACACTGAAAGGAATTGGTACCACTGAGGCAGTTGCAGATATCAAGCTTTCCTTTGCAGGTAATTTAATATTTCTTCATTAGTTTGCTTTGCAGGGTCTGCATCCTAGAAACATTGATGGGAAGAGATCTCTGAAGGGGTGAAGCCATATTTCCTGCTCAGAGCAGGACTGTCAACAACACAAAATCACAGCAGCCATGGCTTTGTCCAGCTGAGGCTTGACAACCTCCAGGAATGGAGATTGACAGCCATGTTTGTACAGGATGGCTACAATGGAGTGCTTTATGTTCTGGCTGCCGTACAGGTTCCACAGCATCAGGAATGGCTGTGACACGGTTGGCTGTCCAGGTGAGAGGGAAAGGGCCATTGATAGGAAAGCTTTATTGCGTTTTTGGTAGTTCCCACCATCCTTTTTCAGTTTACCAGGAAGGAGCTATGTCTAGGGAGAGTAAGATGTGGCTTTAGGTGCTGCCTTCTATTCGGAAAGAGCTGGATATGACCTTTGAGCTTAGTTTCTCAAAGAAATCACACATAGGTAAGCTCAGGTTCTCAGCCACTATGGGAGGCAGTAGTTTGTGTCAGAACCCTCATTATGATCCTGGGGACTTGTCTCACTGTCTGTATTCCTTTTGGCTGTGCAGGATGGGTGGCAGTGACAGCTCATGTAGAAGAGGAATTGCTACTCCGAGCCTATACTCCCAAGGGCACCACGTTGGTGGTGCGGGAGCCTCCTCTTTTGCCTTACATCAGTTCCATCCGAGGGCCCTGGATCGCAGGCACCGCTGCCTACAGGACCAAAAAGCCTCCCCCCCTTGTGGAAAACCTGAAAACCACGGGGAGCAGATAGCACTTCTTGTCATCTGAACAAGACAGAAGGCAGAAGAGCCTCTGGAGAACCTTGTTGCTGATTGATATTCAGAAGACCTTGAACTCCTTTTAAAAGGCAGACAGGCACATTTTGGAAAGCAGGTGTGGGGGGAGCTCCATAAGTTCATACCTGATGCAGTTGCCGAACTGCAGCCAATTTGAATGAGCTGAGTGGCTGGGACCTTGCTGTGAGAGGTGAAACAGCTTCTCCCTGGGATCTGCCAGTATCTATGAGCAAATCCCTTTACCTGACCCCTCTTGAAATACGGGATGGAAACTCACCTGCCTGACCTGGGCTGGCTCCACTGCTTGTAGAGTAGACGGCTTGTTGCAGACATGCCCCTTCAGGTCAGAAATTGTCACCTTGTTCTTGGAGGCTTTACAGGGTTTCCACAGTTACGGAGGTGGAGGGAATTGGAAAGAACAGGGAATGCTCTGTCATGGTTGTGACTCTCCTAATTGTAGTGGCTGATACTGATTCAACATCGACCTTTCACTCCTTCAGAATCTGAGGCAGATGAGGATGTGCAGTGCCCTGCTTTTGGACACAGGAGAGGTGAATCAATGCAAAGCAGGTCTGCTGATGTGTGTGAAGAGGAAACTTTTACAACTCACTGCTTTGATATTTGGTTTCTGCGGATTGTGTAAAGGTTTTTGAAACTGAGGGTGTAAAATAAAACTTTTCAAAGACACTCTTTTGTATCCTTTTCAAATAGTTGACAAAGCACTCTTGTGTGGACATGAGCATCTTGACAAATACATGAAAGCTCCAGCGCGATAATATGTGTGCTAAATCTGCAGAGTGAGAGAGAGACATAACCAGCCAGTTTGCTGAAGAAGAGGCAAAAAAGAGTATTTTCTAATCTCTCCTTACCAATACTCTCAGTTTTCCCCACCCAAACTGCTGATGTCACAACCCATCAGTCAGGGACACAATACATGTTGTAAATTCTCATCAGGCTGAACAAAGACACCAGGCAGGTGCCAGGGAGTTCCCGTGCTTTATGGTACAGTCACCATAACTCTGGCAACCAGCCCAGGAGTTAGACTCAAAAGGTCTTGGCCAAGAAGCCCTTCCATTTTTTACAGTACACTTCTCAGAATGGTGGCTAAGAGGCCCTTAATTTCTTACAGTGCACTTCAACAGGTTCTCAACTGCCACAGGAGTGCCACAGGTTGTGCTTGGCCCAACCTGCCAAGCACAGCTGATGAGGAGCTGCTCCTGCAGGAGGTGACAGAGAAGGTCCACTGTCTCAGCATGCTGGCTGCAGCCTTCCTGTCCAACCCAGGTGTGTCTGCTCAGCGGTCTCTGGATGGCTCATGCCTCGAGTAAATGCTGCTGGGGTGGCTGCCTGGAAGAGCAGGCTTAGGCCTGATGGGAAAGGCTGCTCGGTGTGTTTTCAGAAGGCAGCTGGTCTGGGCTTCCTCTGCATGTGTGCAGGTGAAGGTGCTGGTGGGTTTTCTGCAGACTCCTCTGCAGAACTGCAACTTCTCTGTTGTTCCAGATGCTGCTTCATGTTTGCTGCTGGAAGTGCTGTGGTTCCTGTGCCCCCCCCTCCCCCGATGTCCAGAATAAAACGATCTTTTCTCTCCTCTGACTCTGTCTGCCATTGGATATTTTAGAGAGTTGTGGGTGGTGACGGTGCAGGTGCTTCAGGGGTGTCAGGGGCTGGGCCCCACCTTTTGAGAAGGATGAGAAGGTCCTCAAACGCCTCCAGTGGAGAAGTCTTCTTTTTTTATACTCACCATGGTTATGTGGTTCAGCTTTAAAAAGGAAAGAAGGTGTATTTTCAGCACCCTAATAATAAAGTCAGTGAAAAATTAAATAAAATGGTATTCAACTGAAATTTAGGGGAGTGATGTGTCAAAGGCAGCTTCTTCTTTGTGCAGAAAAAGTACTGAGTGGCGGGATCACCGCACTGTGCACTTGGAAGGCTTAAAAATTTGGGTGGCATAAGGAGAGAGAGGAGAAAGACTGAAAGCAGGAGCAAAGGTCACTTGTTACTGACAGGAAGCACCAACAGAAAATGTGCTTCCTTAAGGTCTTGATATGCTAATGGTGTCCCCCTTGATGAGTTTGGGGAGAGATTGGAGGAGATGGAATATGAAGTAGGCTGCAATACTAAAGAGAGAATGAATTAAACTGTAGGCAAATGAGGTTAGTTGAGAAGACAAATGAGACAGCAATGTGGTCTGCTAAAACTGAGTAAAATCCTGATTAGTTGTGTCCTGACACAAGAAGTTAGGGAACTGACTAAATAGTGGATGATATGCTACCTCCGAGGTTGAAAGAACATTTGCTAATGTTGCTGTTGAAGTTGCTG
>NW_020897856.1:0-72083 GCF_003984885.1 Neopelma chrysocephalum
GAACGGGCTGTGGACAGAATGATTGGGGACAGCTGCTCCCCAGAGGCCCCTGCACTAAATACCCTCTGCTTTTCATGGCCTCGGGACAGGAGAGGTGTCAGGCTACAAAGAGGCAGAGATGGAAGTGAACAGGATTAAGCAGTGCTGATTAACTATAAGTATTTTTTCAGTAATGTAATGGCACTAAAAAAAAAAGGGGGGAGATGGGGATAAAGGAAGGAGGATATGCCCTCACCAGCTTCTTCTGTGCTCGTCTGAGGATCACCAAGCCAGTGACTGAGATAGGTCACCTGTGTCTGTGGGTTCATCCCTGATGAGGATCACTTGGCTTCAAAGAAAACAAGCCTGGAAGCAACTGCTCTGTCTTTACAAGTTTAATGATTAACAGAAGAAGACGTGGCCTGTTGTACAGGTAGAGCTCAAACCCATTTGAGGTAGCAGCGATGGCTCCAGCAGGTTTTGGGTTAAGTTTATGAAGTGCATGAGATTTCCATTTTTTAACTAGAGTGCACCAGTATTTTTTCATTTTTTCTACAGGTAGAGGTGGTTCCAGCAGCTGCCCATTGATCCCCTGTTGGCTTTCCTCTGGTGGTAAAGGAAAAGGTGTAGCTAAATCCCGCTGACCTCTAACTGGAAAGACTCTTTGCTGACCATGCAGAGTTCTACCAATTTTATTTGTTTATCAAACCTTGGATATAGTAAAGATGGATGAACTATAGGCACAACTTTGGCTTGATTTCCTTCTGATGTAAATGGATGACAATCAATTTTTTTTACAATGGGTTACTTTGACACTATAATATGAGCTCTTACATCTGAGGAGGTGGAAAGGTACATTTGAAAGAATGAGTTGAAGAATCTGTAACGTGATCACAGATCCATGGAAAAAGTTCCTGATGTGCAGAATAACTATAGGTGGTTTCTGATGCTCTGATGCCCACCTAATGGGCTTTGACTTAAACCAACAGTTAATTTTACTTAATCTGTGATGCATGTGTTCTGTTGGCACATCTGTTGTTTGTCTGTCCTCTCAACAGCTTTCTCGGTGCTCATGAGGTTCTGCAATGCTCTGTCAGCAAAATCTGATGTCACAGTGGTGATGCCGTATCTTGCTAAATTTGTATTGTTTATTTCAATTCTCTCCACCCCCTTAAATAACCAGTTAGAGCAGAATCAGCCTACATGTGTTTTAATTCTCCTCTCACTTTGCAAAGGCACCAGCACAGGGAGGTCCTGTGCTTTCCCACCTGGAGTAATGGGAGCAGTGAGGAGATCCTGGATCAGGCCCCCACACCACAGATCATTTTAGTTTTATGCTCCTCAGTGACTTCTGCTGCTACCAAACCTCCCTTGCACTTCACCACGTACTTAAGGGTTGCGCAAGGAAGGCTGAGCTAATCCGAGAGAGGAGGAATTTCCAACTCCATTAACTTTTACTGTAACCTGAGAAAACTCTTTCCAGATTGTTTGCGGGCAAATTGCTCTTGTTAATGGCCAGAGTGGAGCTGGAAATAGTGCCTCTCCTACTGCTGCTGCCCCCCCTGCTCACAGCCAGCCCTCCTCTGCAGCCCTTACTCTCGTGTACGATAGAAAGGAGCCAGAGTTACAAGTGAGATATTTAAACTTCTGCAAGAAATGGGTAAGCTTTAACCAGGATTTCTGCTTAATTTCTCCTGTGAAAGCAGTGTTTCTGTGCCTGGAACGAGGGAGATCTACTTAGCAGTAGGACACTTCTAGTTTGAAAAAACGTAATTTAGTTTAAAAAAGAATATTAAAACACTACAAACACATGGATGCCAGGAGTGCCCTTGAAATACCAGTGAGCTACTGTCTTGGCTGTTCCTCCCAACTTAACACTCACAACTTGTGTTGGTGGTTTTGGGGCTGAAGTATCGAGTTAATGAGATGCCTTCAGCAGCAAACAGACACCAACTGATAACACCAACCCAGCTGCTCTCTGTGCAGGAATGGGACCCAGAGAAGCTGTGGCTGCCCCAAACCTGGAATTGTCCAAGGCCAGGTTGGATGGGGCTTGGAGCAACCTGGGCTAGTGGAAGGTGTCCCTGCCCATGGCATGTCAACACATACACTTTAAGGTCCCTTCCAGCCCAAATAATTCTGTGATTTTATGACCCACTGAGGTGCATTCCCTAGCTACACACTGGATGCTGTCAGGACATAGTTGGCCAGGCTCCTGCAGCTGCTTTCTGATAATGGCTTCATTTTTCTGCCCCATGGTCAAAGCAGGTGGGACTCACTTGTTTTTTTCCAAATATATTTTTTTTTATTATTGTCTAATTTTGTTTTGACATATTGACACGGAAAGTACAATTTTGTAGTCAGTTAATTAACATTTGTGTGTGTGTGTGTGTTCATAGAAACATCTAATCAAGTAAATCTTCAATAGTAAATCAGTGAGCAGATACAATTTCATTCACATCCTCCTCTGCTGGCTCTCTGTGAAGGATGACAGTGGTGTGGATCTCCAGCCTCCACTTCCCAACATGATATTCCAGCATGGATGGCATTTCATTATACTCATTGCACAGGAACATTATAGTTCTCAAATAGAACTCTAACACAGAGAACCACTTGCTCCCTTGGGGATGGGAATGAGAGAAACTTTCAAGAGGAGAAGAGAGTTGTTTTCATGAATTCAAGTGCTGCACTGGGGAGTGGGTAATTAATTGTGCTTGGTTTGATTCTGTGTTTGTACATGAAGTCAAAGCTTTCACCCTGGAGCTGTTCAGCCACCACAGGAACTTGGTTTCCTCCAAGTTCTGCCTTGTCAGTCACTAGGAAGCAAAGCAACAATCTGCCCCCATAATGCTGAAAAACAGGGATAGAAAACCTCAACAGACACAATTATGCCCAAAGCCCTGGGCAGCTTTGCTGCATTGCAGCTGAAGGGAAGTAAAAATGGGGAGTTTTGTTTAAAATACATGTCATGGATGTAGCGTGGGGGCAACATGCCTCCACAGAATCTTGGGGAAAAACAACTCCTGAACACATCTTCTGGGGAGACTGGGTGATGCTGTCGGCCTCCAAGTCAGTAACTTTGATCTCATTCCATGAATAAATGTGACAAACTCGGTGGGGCATCAGGGTTACAGAGCAGAGCCCACAGCAGATGTAAGGACAGTCACTTTTAAAGTCATATAGATGGGGAGGCAGGACCTCTGTCACCAAGTACATTGACCAAAGCAACACAGGATTTCCAAACTGTGGTGCTACCAAAGCTGAAGGAGGAACACCAGACTGCCATGAAAATATGGAAATAAAATACATTCCACACTGTGTGATGGAACAACTTCCAAATTCTGGCTAAGCCGGGATGAGTTTGGTTTGTACATTTTTTTCCTTGTACATTCATAAATTCAGGCAGAATCCCCAGATTACTGTGCTGTACCCCAGGAATTAGCAGCCACTGCATCTGGAAAAAAAACCCAAACCACAACATTCCAGTAGGATTAGGTGATAAGATTTCCATCTGGAATTGTGATCATTTTGTCTTTATTACAAGAGGCCCATTGATAATTTGCCCTTGTTTAAGAAGAGAAAAAGGACAATGATTTTTATTGCTCTCCCTCCCAAAGCATCTTTCACTTTATCTCCTTATTGGAAATGCCATTCCTAAACAAACAGATGATTTTAATGTGGGTTGGAACTTGAAAGGCAACAGTACCACCACTGGATCCACACAGACACAAGTGGAGGACTAGAGCAGAGTAATTTAACAAGCTCAATTATTTTTATATCATATTATGTGATTCTTAATTATTTATAGACAATTTAAGATCATGAAGTCATGTTTAATACAAAACCTTTTTTGATAATTATACCTAAAAAAAAAAAAATCCAAATCCTTAAATCTACCATGGTTGTGAATATTTCCTAATTCTTTAGACTTCTATGGGCTACAGTGGATAAATGTTGCTCTCCCAACATTAAGTCCTGACCTTGCATCTTCACACTGTGCTGTGACTTTGCACACTCAGTGTACAGGATGTGAAAAGAATTCAGAAGTGGCACAACACAGAATCTTTCCACATTTTGTCCTCTTGGATTATGTCAGTGAGAAACATTTAGTTCCCTCAGTGTCTTTAATTTCTACCTGCAAATGAAGAGAATCACTTGCTTGGAAAACAGTGTTTATTGGAACTATGGAATATCTGAGTTGGAAGGGACCCACAAGGATCATCCAGTCCAACCCCTGGCCCTGCACAGGAACATCCCCAAGAGTCACCCCCTGTGCCCCAGAGGATCATCCAAACCCTCCTGGAGCTCTGGCAGCCTTGGGGCTGTGCCCACTGCCCTGGGGAGCCTGGGCAGTGCCCAACCAGCCTCTGGGGGAAGAACCTTTTGCTGAGATCCAACCTAAATAGGTTTCCTACTATCCAATCTATTAAGATGAGCCCATGCAACATCCACACCCCCACAGTACCATCAGCTTGGATAACTGCAGTGCAATCTGGTCCCCAAATTGCTGTGCTGCAAACAAGACCTTGGGCAGCAGCTCCATGGGCCCATTCTACCCTCAGGTGTGTGCAGAGCTGGCCCTGGGGCTGGCTTTGGCTGTGCTCACAGGAAGGCTGTTGCCCAAATACACAGGGGAAGGGATGTTAAGAAAGGCAATAAATGTTTTATCCCCTGTCAAATAACAATACAGAAAAATTTAGTCTTTTTCACAGAAAAATGTCTTGGCCCAGAAGTTCCCTCTGCTCTGCATGGATTCATCCCAGCAGCAGTGAAACACCATCAGCAGCCAGCATAGACACAGAAGTTGCATGTAGGTCAGGCCATAAGCCTGAGTGTAAAGCTAAAAGAGAAAACTTTCCAATTCTAGAGAACTCAGCACATCACATGTAGGAAACATGGAGAAAATTGAGGGGAAAAACAAAGGAAAAAAAGGATTCTCTCTGAAGTTGCCAGAACCCAAGCAAGGACCCCTGTGGTGTCCCACCTTTTCACACTGTGGTAATGAAATACAAGTTGGCAAAATATCCAAAAGGTGACTCTGAACACATCAGCCATCAGCAACGTGGCATTACACCCCAAAAAGGGCTTTTTCTTTCCAGGTGGCTCCCACACATTTCTCAGTAGGTCACGGTGGAGATTCTGTTTTAGGTCAGCAGCCTGATGAGGAGTTGCCCTGCCAGGTGAAGGAATGCCAGATGGTTTTTTTTCCTACCCAACACCTTATGAAAGCTGAAAGAAAAGCATTTGGAGCTGTCATGGGCTGTTGAGAGTTCATGGGGTAAACAGGACTGAACGTGCCACGCAGTCTGACAGCAAACCCCAGCAAAATTAGTTCTGCACCAAGTAATGCCATTTTTCCACTCTTCTAACAGATTCTGACAGTTATTGTTTAATGTAGCTTGGCAGTGTATGAAAAGGTCTGTTCTCTAAACAAGACCCCACTTAATTGTTTACCAGCATCTCCTTTTCTGTTTCATATAAGTAGAGGCAGCTTCCGCATTTTTTCTGCCAAAGGAAGAAGGCACTGAAACAAGGCCTCCCTGAGATTTCCAGAGAAATACTGGGCAATCCTTGCCCTGTAAGTATTTTGTAATCAAAGAGCTCCAAATGTGGCACACAGGTGCTGGGCTTCGTGGCGATGGGAAGAACTACCTAAAGTTGGAAAATGAGAAGAAACCAGTCTGGGGAGAATCAGGGGTGGGTTTTTGAGACTGAACTTGAGTTCAGTTGGCAAGTACTTGGCAAAAATATTAATGGCCAAAAGACTTAAAAATTTAGACTTTCTTCTTCTTCTTCTCCTTCCTCTTTTTCTTTTTCTCCTTCTCCTTCTCCTACTTCTTCTGATTATTATTATTCTCCTTCTCCTCCTCCTTCTTCTCCTTCTTTTTTCTTTTTCTTTTTTTTTCTTTTTCTTTTTCTTTTTCTTCTTTTTCTTCTTTTTCTTCTTCTTTTTCTTTTTCTTTTTTCCTTTTGCTTTTGCTTTTCCTTTTCCTTTTTCTTTTTCTTTTTTTCTTTCTTTTTTCCTTTTCCTTTACCTTTTCCTTTTCCATTTCCTTTTCCTTTTTCATCTTCTTTCTTTTTCTTTTTTCCTTTTTCTTTTTCTTTTCCATTTCTTTTTCCTTTTTCTTCTTCTTTCTTCTTCTTCTTCTTCTTCTTCTTCTTCTTTCTTCTTCTTTCTTCTTCTCCTTCTTCTTCTTCTTCTTCTTTCTTCTTCTTCTTCTCCTTCTTCTCTTCCTTCTCCTCCTTCTTCTGGTAAATTTTTTAAATTTTTATCAAACCCTTTTTGGGGGCTTATTCTATCTGTGAGCCTATCCATCTGTTTCCCTCACTTTCTCTTTTTGAGTGGAGGGTTGAGAGGCTGGCAAAGAGACTCCAGATGTCAGGGGGAAAAAAAAAAAAGGAAAAAAATCCCAAGACCTGATCCCAACCACGAATGTTCTGAATCAATGGACTCCATAGTCTAAGAGCCCACAGAGCCCTGCTCTGTCTAACAAAGGCATTATCTGTGCCAGGAGTGATCCTGCCCGACTGTATTTGTGCTCCAAGCTTATTCATATTCAGAGGAAGTGCCCTGGGTCGGGGAGTGTTCAGCTCTGTAACCCCAAGGTCGGGTTTAATTGCTCTAAAAGGTGGCACATGGCAATGAATGAGCTCTAATGATTTAGATAGTATCTATTTCACATCAAGAAGTTTCCACTCTGAGCAGACCCTAATCGAAAGTAATCTGAAAATTAGAGAAAATAAAAACCATGCCCACAATGACCTAAATGCCTATTTCCTTGAATTTTATGCCCTAAATAACCTAATTCCTGGGAAGTTTAATTTTTCCCTTCTGCTAAATATACAATTGCCTGGGAGAAATGATTGGTCATAATCAAGCTTTTTAAAGCTGCAACTGTTAAAATATTATCTTTCTCCTAAGAATTTTGGAGGGGAAAGCAGCCAGTATAGAGGGAGGGAGTGAATATCCCCAGGCTGTCAGAGGAAATGTCCATGGGAACTCTGCACACTCAGTACCACTTTCACGTTTTCATGTGTGTGCATGTTTACATTTTATATAAGATTTACATAGTTATGTATTTATATATTTATGTCTATGAGGTTTCTTTACACGCATAGGTGTATATATACACACATGGTGTGCATTCACGTGTGCTCTGTGTGTGTATATATTTAGGTTTCTATACTTATATATTTTTATATGGTCCAAAGTTGTATCAGGGCAGGGTTAGGTTGGATCTTAGAAAAAGGTTCTTCCCACGGAGTGGTCACAGCCCCAAGGCTGCCAGAGCTCCAGGAGGGTTTGGATGATCCTCTGGGGCACAGGGGGTGACTCCTGGGGATGGGCCTGTGCAGGGCCAGGGGTTGGACTGGATGATCCTTGTGGGTCCCTCTCAACTCAGCACATTCTGGGATTCTGATTCTGTGAATATCTCCAGTGAGGGAGACTCCACACCCTCTCTGGACAATCTGTTCCAGTGCTTGGTCTCTGCACAAGAAAGTTGTTCTTCCTCATGTTCAGATGGAACTTCTTGTGCATCAGTTTGTGCCCATTTCCTCTTGTCCTATTGCTGGGAAGCACCGAGCAGAGCCTGGTCCAGCCTCTGACACCTCCCCTCAGTTACTTATACACACTGATAAGATCCCCAATGGGGTATTGATATATTCTTGATAATTCTTGTTAAGTCTTAAGACAAGAAGTCCTAAGACTTCTCAGTTTTTTCACCATTTAAGGAACATTCTGCCTTATTACAGTGTTGCTGCAGTCAATTATTTTTCTCTGCCATATTTTTCTTTCCTTACTTCATTCAAAGTACTCCTTCCTTGTTATTATACCTTCTAGTTATTCCAGGGATGACACTGGAGGACCTGAAGAAATTAATTTTAAGGAAACTTCCCTGTGTGTGGTATGTGTGTTCTAAGGGTAACTTCCACACACTGGTGTGTGAAGACTTGGACACATATTGCAAATATGCAAGTTAGACCAGTGATTTTCAAACTGCTGTTCTCAGGTCCTGGGGGCCAAGGAGTATTTGCAATAAGTCCATGACAAATAAGTTTCAAAACTTCTAAGCAAAAGAGAAAACAGTCAAAATTCCAGAGCAAATCTCTCTAACTGTTTGGACCTCAGTTTTCCTGGTAGGAGAAAATTATGCCAAGTGTTGGGAAGGGGTTTTTTTCCATATAACCCAAATGCACTGGGAAGTTACAAAGGAAGATCAAACTTGACTTCTCAGATGTGTTCAGGTAACTGTGGCACATCAGGAACCTCCAACCCAGCCACGTGCCAGCAGGATCAGGAGAGCCACATGTTCTTCCCAGTGCTTTGTTGCCTGTCAGATACAGACCCATAGTCTGACCCTTCTGGATGTTCTGTGCCCTCAGTAACTGTGCTGTGCCCAAATTTGGGCTGGGAAACCCCAGGCAGGAACACATTAACCCTCTAGTCAGGCACACAAACCACACATCACTGCAGGGGCTGTGGGATGTGGTTTGCAAGCAATTAACATATTGAGTATTTGTTTGGAAAAGCGAGTGATTTCTTTATGACCTTGAGCCATCAAAGCCTAAGTACGCAATTAGTTTTAGCTGCAGTGAGGCATTTAAAGTCAAGCATGTGTTTTAGGGCTTTGATAAATCAGGGCATAGCAGAAACAAATTTGAAAATAAAAAATATACAGAAAGCAGGGGGGAAAGCCATTTCAGGCTGCAGCCCTGTCGTTTTTACAGGTTACTCACGTTTCACAGATCTTTTGCTTGACAATATTGTGCACCCCAGTATCGTGATTGCCTGTACATGGGTAAAGCTACACATGCTCTGCCCTGTGGCAACCCTGGCAGAACCTGAGCTGCACTAAACCCTGTTGTGCTCCCCCCAGAGAGATGTAATTCCATGTAGGAAAAGCTGAAGAAGCAGAAACCCAATCCGAGTTGCCTTCACATGCAGGTGGAGCAACATCTGGTTTGAATTTGAATATCAATTTCAGCAGAGGAAAATGATAATCATAAAGATGGTTATAACCCTATGACCAGTATGGAACTGGCACAGGTTGCCCAGAGAAACTGTGGCTGCCTCATCTCTGTAAGTATCCAAGGCCAGGCTGGACGGGGCTTGGAGCAACCTGGGCTAGTGGAAGATGTCCCTGCCCATGGCAGGGGGTGGAATAAGATGAGCTTTGAGGTTCCTTCCAACCCAAACCATTCTGTGATTATTCTATGATTATAACAGAACCTTTGTTGATCTCACCAAGGCTTTCGATACTGTGAGCAGAAAAGGTCTTTGGCAGATTTTGGAACCTTTAGGTTGTCCCCCCAAGTTCCTTAAAATGATCATCTCGCTCCATGAGGATCAACACGGCCAAGTCAGATATGGCAATGCACTTTCTGAGCCCTTTCTAATAACCAATGGTGTGAAACAAGGCCGTGTTCTTGCACCAACCCTATTCACAGTCTTTTTCAGCAGGATGCTCCAAAGGGCCACGGCAGACCTCGATGATCAGGACGGTCTCTACATTCCATATTGTACCAATGGAAGCTTTTTCAACCTAAGGCCACTGAAGGCCCACACTGAGACCTTAAACCATCTTGTCCAGGAGCTGCTCTATGCTGATGACGCCGCCCTTGTTGCCCACACAGAAGCAGCTCTGCAGCGTTTAACATCCTGCTTTGCAGAGGCTGCTGAGCTCTTTGGGCTGGAAGTCAGCTTAAAGAAGACAGAAGTTCTCTATTAACCTGCACCTCAGGAAGTCTTCCATCATCCCCACATCACCATTGGTGAATCAGAACTCAAATCAGTCCAGCAGTTTAATTACCTGGGCAGCCTCATTTCCTCGGATGGTGAGATTGATGGAGAGATGGACAACAGGTTAGCAAAGGCATAGAGAGCTTTCAGAAAACTCCATAAAAGAGTTTGGCGAAATAAACACTTGAAGAATCAAGTACAAAGATCAGTGTTTACAGAGCCATAGTGCTGTCTACTCTTTTATATGGTTCCGAATCATGGGTCATCTACCGCCACCACCTGCGACTCCTGGAACGCTTCCATCAACGCTGCCTCCGTACAATCCTGAACATCCACTGGTCAGATTATGTGACCAATACATCTGTTCTAGAACAAGCAGCAGTCACAAGTATTGAGGTCATGTTGCTGAGAACACAGCTGTGCTGGGCAGGGCACGTCTCCAGGATGAAGGACCAACCACCCCCTCCCTAAGATCCTGCTTTATGGGGAACTTGCCACCGGCTGCCGCAAGAGAGGAGCCCCGAAGAGAAGATACAAGGACTCCCTGAAACAACATCTCAGCCTTGGCCATATTGATCAACACACTGGTCTACTCTGGCCTCCAATGGGGAGGCCTGGAGACACACCATCTATAACGCTGCTGATGCCTTTGAGAAAGCACCAGGATCACCCTTGAGGAGAAAAGACAACGCAGAAACAATCAAGCCTTGCAGAATTTACCACCTAAGGAGTCTTTCTGCTGTGTCTTTTGCAACTGGACGTGCCTGTCTCATATTGGCCATTTTAGCCACCAGCGTGTTTGTAACAAACGCGGGTAGAGCCCTTCCCAAATCTTCGTTCGCGAAGCCCGGCCATGATGATAACCATACGTGGCCTTAGGGGCACAAATAGCAACTTAGAACTTTCCTAAGAGAATTTCATGGTTATTCATCTACAAATTAGTAGGATTTAGACTTTCAGTGATTTGTCCAGAAGGCCCACCCATGGGAAAGAAGGTGGCACTGACCTATGTGCTAAACTAGAAAGACCTTGCAAGTGTCCATGTGGACACTGAAGATCCAGAAATGGGAAATGTGTGCAGCATTCTAGCTGGTTTCTGGGGAGGAAGCTAAAGGGACAGACACAGTGATCAACCCTCTGTCCATCAGGGTGGTCTGTGCACAGTAAGAAACAAGACAATACATTATTTCAGTTGCATTTAATAATTTCCTTGCAGTCTTTTGCCATGTTGAATTTTACACTAGTTGCTATTTCTCCTCACCTATAGAATATCTTGGCGTTGTTGCTTATTTCTTTCTGGCTTTTCTCGTATAAAGTCTTAGGGCAACACAAATGCAAGAAAAACACAACCTCTATGGGTGAGAGACTTTTCTTGACAGAAAGATAGAAATTCAGGGGACAGTTTAGGGGCCAGAGAGGCAAATGGCCCTGTCTGTGTGAAATGACACTGCTGTGTCTGGATGTCTTTCCTACAGACTGTGGATCAGCAGTCCCTGGGTGTGGAGGATGCTGCTGGTGTGTGCAGTGTGACCTGTGACACCAAGGAGTGAAAACTGAGGCTATCCAACCTGTGTTAAAATGTCCCTTTCCCCCTTCCTGTGCCACCATCCAGGCGTCTCCTTGCAAAATGGGGATATTTTAAACTATAACTTGCCTTTGCTGAGCTATTGATCCTGATTGAGCCTGAGACTTGGGAGTTTCCCAAATACAATAAGTGTGTTTACATGCAGTAGTCAGAGGGGAAATTACATGTGAAAGCACTCAATAAGGAGATGGTATTTTGTTGCAATTATCCATAAGCCTTGTGTTTACATGGGGTTTTTAAGGAGAATTCAAAGCATATCTCCTTTTTGTGATGCATCAACAAGCATATCAAATGATTGTTCAAAAAGCTTGTGCTTCGTGCAAAAATAGAAACCAAATGGCTGAGTCATTTCCAAGAGAAAAAAACCCAACCTGCTACAGCAATTCCATGGTCTATTTAAACCTCCTTTATAAAACCTTTTAAATAATAAAACTCTACACTCCCCATTAAAAAAAATAACAACTGGCTCTATTGGGTTCATGTTTCTAAACATTAGACATTGTAGGGCCATTACAGGGACGGCATTTTTCCCCCTCCAAAGATTGTGTGTTCCGCTCTTTCTCTTCTCAGCTGCTCCTCAGGCCTGACCCTTTCCTTGATGTGTTTATGATTCCATGGGACACCCCACTTCCCATGTCCTGGGCACTGCTTGGGAAGGGGCAGAGTGTCTTGGAAACAATTTTCTTTTGTGGCAGTTGAAGGAGAAAGAGGAAAAGGAGGGGAGGGGAGGGGAGGGGAGGGAGGGGAGGGGAGGGAGGGGAGGGGAAGGGAAAACGACATGAAACCTCTAAATCTTCAGCAAAGCAGGAAAGGTCTCCTTTGGGAACAAGTGAAGGCAAAATGGGATGAGACCAAAGCCATTCAGATCAGTGCTTTTATTATTGTGCTTTTGTTTGTCTGTGGGCAATGTAATGAATTAATATTTTTTAATTAAAATCTCCTTTGTCACATTAACTGCCTTTTTGGTGGTCACTCCAAACTCTCTTTCAAGCATCACACCTGAGCCTTGGGTAGTCACGGGCTACACTCAAAGGACAGGTTGAACCTTTGGGTTCATGTTACAGAGGGTGTTGAAAAAAATTTCTCTTGTTCCTGAGCAGAAAGGTTTGGTAATTTAGCCTCAAAACAAACAAGTTAAACACATTGCAAACTAAACCCATGATCTCTGCACTCCCATTACAGCAGCAGGCCAGCCAGCCCCACGTGTAAACAGGAGGGTTGGCTCCTGCTCTGCACTGTAAACAGGATGTGCTGCACTGCACGAGGACATGGCACCTCTGCTCTCTGTGCAGCCCTTCGGTGGGCTGGGCATGGGTGGGGGGGCTCACTGAGGGGGAACAGATGGGATTATGTGCAGTTTAATCACTTCCATGGGGCTGAGCCGGTTGCCAGGTTTGTAGCCTTGCATGCACAAGCTGGGCTCCAAAACACCTGCCTGTGCAGTGCTGGGCTTGCAGCTGCTCCCTCGGGTGTCTGTGCATCCCTGCTGAGCTCAGGAAGGACACTCTCAGCCCAGCCTGGTCCCTTCCCTACCGCTCTCTGGTCCCTTCCCTACCGCTCTCTGGTCCCTTCCCTACCACTCTCATGGCCTTTCTGTGGGAAGGTGAGCCACAAGGACTGGGGGCCTGTCCCTGCTGGACCCTTGGACATGGTCTGTGGGCAGTGGAGCACGTTGGGCTGGAGCTGTGTTGGGGCAGAAGGGGTGATGAAAGCTCCTACAGGTGACGCCCCTCAGGACAGTCCCAGGCTTTTCCAGGCTCAGGGTTCTGAGCACCCCTGGGAATGGACCCCTGTCTGGCTAGGGTGGGCAGCCCAGGATGTTCTCCTGGCCCTCTGAGCTTCACAAGCATTTTCCTTCCTCCCAAGTACTTTTCTAAAACCAGCTGGAGTCTAGACATCCATACAAGCAATCAGCATCAAGCAGAAAACAGAGAGAAAACCCAAAGAGTACTTACCTGGGGACTGCACTTTAATTACAAAAAACCAAACAACCAACCAACCAAAAAACAACAAAAAAATCACTTAATATAATTAGTTTATATCTTCACCATTGAAGGTATAATTCAGCTTATATCTTCACCAGACCTTGCACTGACAGCTGTTGCAAGCAGATGAGGAGGTTCTTCACTCTTACAGGTCTCATGTTCCCCTTGAACATCCACAATGCTCAGTTGTCAGTGCCTAAATTTCCAGCCCACCTCCCATTTTTGCCTTCACCTCTTTGCTTGGAGGTACCAGTGCTGGCCACCACCAAGCTAAGCAAAGTACCACTCCACACACCCAGTCTGGTTGTAATAATCAGAGGAAACTTTCATGATTTAAATCTGGCACATGGTTCTCTGTTTAAAGCTGTTTAATGAAAGTTGCTTTACTTATGTGCATGTGTACACACACATTTTTTGCCATATTTTTCCAATTACTTCCCTCCAGCTGATCACACTCAAGTGGAGCTCTGAGTCTGGAATGGTGGTAGCTCAGGGCACACAGACTCTTGAAACATGTTTAAAACTGTTAATAACAGAGCTACATTGCTGATAATTTTCTTTTGCAAGGGAAGATTTAGAGGCCTGGCTGTTTGAGTAAAGAGGAACTCCCACGCAGTCCCAGACTGAAACCCATAATATGTCCCCTGCTGAGCACTGGGTGATTTCTTCTGGATGGCTCAGTGCTCTGTTCATGGATGCTGATACCTCTACCCTATGGAGGCACAGCTGGCAGTGCAAGCCACGACCTTGCTGCACTTCCTAGAGGTGACACTGTGCCCACCTGGAGTCTCATCTGGAACTCATGGCAAAGTGCAAGTCACCCAGGCAGCCTGGGAGCATCAGGCATCTGCTGAGACATAATGGTGCTCTTGTTTCTGGATGCTCAGCATCCCTGAGCTCCTGAGAAAGTGTCCAATGGAGGTGTATATCCATATCTAAACACCTGAAGGAGATGGTAGAGCAGTGACTCAGGGAGGCTGATAAAAGCAGCAGATATCTGTGGGTGGAGACAGAAAGTTTTTTCCAGATCCATTATTTATGCTTTCCTCCCTTCCCTCTTCCCTTTTCCCCAGCAGATCCCCAAGTCTGTCTCTCAGCTCAGCATAAATTACCCAAATTCAATCAGAGAAAGCATTTCTGCTTCTTAAACCCAAACTTTTGTGTTCCTCCTCTTCCTTCAGCCATGGTCATTTCCAAGCCTCCAGGATCCTGCTGGTGAGCGCTGCTGCTGTGGAGAAAGGCCCTTAGAAACTACTTGGCAGTGTTGTCTCTAGAAGAACCCCATGCCAGTACTTCCATTTTTAATTTTTGTTACTTAAACAGATCCCTTCCCTGGCAGCCCTTAGAAATCTGCCTGCTTGCCCAGGGACAGATACTAAGCACATTGGTGGGGTTTTGAGGGGTGGCTGCACAGTGGAAAGGCATTAAAAACCCTCTCCTCACCAAAAAAAAGCCCATCTGACTGTGGTCTGGTGTTCAGGTGATCACTGAGTCCCCTCAGTTTTGGCTCAAAGGCCGTGCTGGGCACAACCAGGCCACTGTCCTCTGTTCCTCACGGAGAAAAGGCCTCAAGTGGAGTTTCTTGTTCAGCAGACACAAGGAACACACTGTCTCCTGCTGGGGTTCTTCTTTCCCAAAAAAAGCACAGACGTGTTCCAGCCTTTCATATCCCTCAAACTCCCCAAAACCAAGTGCCATGTGCCAGGTTCAGGTTAACACCCCCATTTTCCACACTGCCAGAGCTCCAGGAGCATCATTCTCACAGTCAAAGCAAGCTGCTCGACCCGTGCCATGTTTGTCTGCAAGGAAATGGGATGTTTATGTTTATTCCAATTGATCCTGATGGATGACACTTTTGTTCCATTTTGCAGCTGCTTGGCCCATTTTATACCACAAAAGGAGATTAAGATCCACAGTACGTAGGGCTGTGTTATGAATAACAGCCGTTCAATAGCAATAACAGGGAATAACAATTTGAAGTTTGGCTTTTAGCTATTATTGTGTCTAAGGTTAGTTTGTTTTTCACATAAATAAATACATATCTATATATAAAATATAGCAATATATATTAAAATATACCTAAGGGCAAAGCAATGTATTTCCAGATAAACCCTCCAACTGTTCTAGATTTCTCAACTGAGTCATTCTGGAAAATAATGTTTAGGAAGCAGTGTAATGTGTCTTGTGAATCCATAGGTAGATCCAAGCTCAAGACTCCCACTGTGGAGCTGTGCAGAAGGGCTGCAGCCAAATTGGTCACCCAGGGATCCATCAGTCAGAAGCAAATTGGCAGGAAAACTGAGCACATTTTTCCAGAAGGAATGCTGCTGTGTCCTGCCAGCCTGCCTTTGGTACATGGAATAAGCTCATGGGCTGCTGGCAAGAACAATGCTCTAAGGAAAAGCAATGACGCTTCTCCCTGCTGGAATTGCTGTATGGACAACACGTTATTCCCGTCCCTGCTCACCTCCAGTGCCTGAGCCAGGGTCTGCCTTGGGAAAGGGACATGGGCCAAGGTTTATCTCATCCAGCACAGTGTGTAATTAGGGAAAGATGCCTGGATTTGAGGACTGCAGGCCCAGAATGGTCTGTTTATTTACGCCTGTGCAAATCTGTGCTGAGCACATGATTGCGATGACTTCCCGGGACAGGCGTGTGCGTGGGAAGTGCCTCATCCGGCCCAGCAGCCACTGACCATTTGGGACCAGAGGGGGGACGATTTTCAGAGAGAAATCTCCCTTGATTTCTGCATAAAAATAAATTACCAATGGCAGGATAACTATAATAGAGTCAATAACTTTTTGTTATTGATACACAATGAAGATTAGAATGGAAATTAAACTTGAAATTATGGAATTGCACAATGGTTTGGGTGGGAAGGGATCTCAAAGCTCATCTCATTCCATCCCTCTGCCATGGGCAGGGACACCTTCCACTAGCCCAGGTTGCTCCAAGCCCCGTCCAACCTGGCCTTGGACACTTGCAGGGATGGGGCAGCCACAGCTTCTCTGGGTAACCTGTGCCAGGGCCTCCCCGCCCCCACAGGGAAGAATTCCTTCCTAAATGTGAGGCAACCTTTTATTTTGTGCAAATAGTCTAAAATTAGACCATATAGAAAAGGCTAAAAAATACGACTATTACATTTTAAATGACTGGTTAAATCCAAAAGAAAAAATCCCTGGGTTCTTATCCTGTCTGACAGGTGGCTTACTTCTGATCCCACATCTTAATCTTTGCAGTCATGTTTTCTTTCAAATTCAGTTATTCTGTTCTAAAAGGAGGTTAAGTTATGAGGACAATGTCTTATGAAGCACAGAGCACACTACTGGCAAATACAATATTTTTAAAAGCAGAATTTCAGGATCAGTTTGTTGGCCTGGTGACATGGGAAGACATGTCAGAGGTTTGTGAGGTTGGGGTTGGGCAATTTTTATTTATTTGCTATATTTCCTATGCGTGGAATTGGGCAGAAGTCATGAGCTACAGGACCTGTTAATCACATCCCAAACATACCTCTTGCCTCCTTCTCTGAAGTGTCACATGTGGCAGGGACATTGTCCTCAGGGTGAACACAGCTGTGAGTGCTGCTAGCCTGGAGCACGAGAATGGATGGACCAGAGTCACAGAATGGTTTGAGTTGGAAGGGACCTTAAAGTTCATGTTGTTCTAACACTCCTGTCATGGGCAGAGACACCTTCCACTAGCCCAGGTTGCTCCAAACCCCATCCAACCTGGCCTTGGACACTTCCAGGGATGGGGCAGCCACAGCTTCTCTGGGTAACCTGTGCCAGGGCCTCCCCACCCTCACGGGGAAGAATTCCTTCCTAATATCCAATCTGATCCTGCCCTCTGGCAGTGGGAAGTCATTCCCCCTCGTTTTGTCACTTCAGGCTCTTGTCCAAAGTCCCTCTCCAGCTCTCATGGAGCCCCCTTGGAAGGGGCTCTAAGGTCTCCCTGTGACCTTCTCTTCTCCAAGCTTGAACACGCCCAGCTCTCCCAGCCTGGCTCCAGAGCAGAGGGGCTCCAGCCCTGCAGCCATTTTTGTGGCTTCCTCTGGACTTGTTCCAACAGATCTGTGTCCTTCTTGTGCTGAGGAAGACGGTGGTTGAGTAGGAATGTCCTGAAAAGCGCCGTACTGATCAGTGAGGCCCTGGTATTCCAGCTGAGGGTGTGCTCCTCACACAGCTCTTTCCCTGCCTGTTTTGGATAATATTTATTTTGTTCCATCCTTTATGCTGGGGGCAGCCACGCCACCAGGAATGGCTTCATGTTGCATGACCTTTCCCTTGTGCTGCTGGGTTTGTGCCATTCCATGGTGCTGTGGGAATACCCTGCACTTCACATGGTTAAATAGTCCCCAACCAGAAATTACTGGGGTGAGACACTTCGTGTGGGCTCCTTCCTCCTTGCTGAGCATTACCCTGCACACCCTCCCAGCTGAGCACACCATCCTGCACCTGAACCCAGTCCCTTCTCCCCTCTATCACCAAAAAATGCCTCTGCAAAGGGGCAGAGGGCACAACCAACCTATGTGCCCTTTCAGGGGGCACAGCAGCAGGACTGCGATGCTGTTGGGGGGGTGATGTGGCCAGAGCCACCCTCCAGCAGCAGCTCTTATCTTGCCCTGTCCCTACTGAAAAAAAATACCTGCCAAGAACAACTGGAAGCAGATAGGGCTCACGGTCAGTGCTCCAAATCCCAAGGATCTCCATTTGCAGCCACGGAAAGAGGCACGTCAGCAGCTCACAAGCCTTTTCGTCCAGTGCAAGGTAAGCATGAATCAAAAAAACACTTGCTGCCCAAGTTTTGCAGATATATTTCTCTCCTTGCTCCTCATTTAGCAAACCAAGATTGTTAAAACCCAGGGCAATATTTCATGAGGCTCTTGTTGGGTAGTGATGGAGTTGGTGTTGCTGCTGAATAAAATTGATAGATGAGGGAGGTCAGAGCTGGCACAGCTACTCTGCCATGGAGTTTGGTGAGGTACAGGTTATCCAGCCTTGCCAAAGCAGAGGAGATGGGGCAGATTAACTGTGGCCTTTGTCGACAGTCACCTGGTTATTAAAGTTCTGAATGTGTTGCTGAGAAACTCGTGGAAGGTTTTGCAGCGAGCACTGCACAGAACAGCATCAATGCACTGCACAGCAGCACCAACGGCACTGCACAAACAGTGAGGGGTTTTTGACAGTAAAAGCAAAATCTTTAGAAACAAAAGAATCTGCTCTCTTTAACTCTGGCTATTAAAGTAAAGAGGATTTTCTGTTTACTTGCTCATTTGCTTTTTTTGTAGGCGACTTGATATTCTGCATGACAAGGGACATGCTCAGAGGAACGAGCTGTATTTTCAGATATGGAAGAATTATTTGGATAGTTCTTTGGTCTCCTCTGTGCTCATAAGCTCTGACCTGCCAAAACAGCTGATGAAGATTCCCAGCTCTGGATCAGACCTTTCCATGCGCCAACATCCTCCATTCCCAGAAATTTCACTATATGTAACAGGATCATTTACCTTTGATGACCTGAAAACCAGCGCCCTTCCTCCCATAGCCTCCCTCACCCCACAACCAACCCAGTCCCACACCTTGGGGTCCCATTCTGCAAATGACAACATTGAGAATGTCCTTTTGTTTGCTTTGCCCAGGCAAGTTTTCCTTTTTCGTTTTTTTTTCTGTCTTGCAAGCTCTCTTCTGTATATGGATTAAGGTTCCTGTGGCAGTGACAGGGGTGGTTGTGTCCTTCCTCTGAAAGGTCTGCTTTGATGTTCTCAATATATTGGGCTTTTTTTAACAGAGGGGTAAGAAAGTCTTTTGCAGAGTTTTGGTAAATGGAGCATTAAAACAGGGAGCACATCATGTAGTACCTGTAAGATTTATCAGTGTGAGACTTTTATGTGCTTTGCTTGCCCCTCTCCCTACACGTGGTGGAAGTTCAGTCACCTGGGTCACAGAATCACAGAATCCCAGAATATGCCATGTTGGAAGGGACCCACAAGGATCATCCAGTCCAACCCCTGGCCCTGCACAGGCCCATCCCCGAGAGTCACCCCCTGTGCCCCAGAGGATCATCCAAACCCTCCTGGAGCTCTGGCAGCCTTGGGGCTGTGCCCACTGCCCTGGGGAGCCTGGGCAGTGCCCAACCAGCCTCTGGGGGAAGAACCTTTTGCTGAGATCCAACCTGAGCCTGCCCTGACACAGCTCCAGCCCATTTCCTCAGGTCCTGTGTCACTGGTCACACACCAGACCCCTGCAGTGGTGGGGATGGTCTCCAGACTGCTCTGGGTATTGTGGGAAGGCCTAAAACTAATCATAGAATCACAGAATCATGGGATAATTTGGATTGGAAGCAACCTTTGAGTTCATCCAGCTCCAACTGCTCTTCCACGGGCAGGGACACCTTCCATTAGCCCAGGTTGCTCCAACCTGGCCTTGGACACTTCCAGGGATGGGGCAGCCACAGTTTCTCTGGGCAACCTGTGCCAGTGCCTCCCACCCTCACGGGGAAGACAATAAGAACTTTTCTGTGACAAGGATGACTTAGGTCAATGTGAGGTCTGTAGGAATCCAGGGGTCCTCCCTGAAACACACCCAGCAGGGCTCTGGAAGGAATAGCAGTGCAAAGCATTAGGGAGCATCGGGAGCTCAATGGAAACAGGACTGCAATGAGGGCAGGGAGACTGGTGCTTTGAGAAGCATCAGCAGGACTGAGTCACTGTGGGAGATAAACAGTCCCCTCTGATGTTGTTTGCTCTTCATCTGCTACTGCACCCAGCAAAAACAGACTGAAAACAAACAGCAGTTTCTTCACTGCAGTTAATTGTTTTGCCTGGGTCTATTTAATTCCCTGTTCAGCATTGGACAAACAAACTCTAGCCTTAATATTCTCCTTGTTTTAAATAGCAAATACTCATTCAAGAAGTGTTTGGACAATGCTGTCAGGTACGTGGTGGGATTCTTGGGCTGTCCTGTGGAGGGCCATGAGTAGGATTCCTAGTGGGTCCCTTCCAGCTCAGGATATTCTGTGATTCTGTAGTTCTTTCTGTTCCTCAAATCATATTTGTAGCATTGCTCAGAAAATGGAGAATCACAACATTCTTGGTGATTTAGAAAGAAAGCCATGATTCTTGGGGTCACACATCACTTTCTCTTTGGACCTTTGTGGCAAGTGCTGGAAGCTGGCAGCCCAAAGAGCCACCAGCACCATCCTGAAGCAGCCCTGGATCAGGGTGGGTTGTAGCTGGAGATTTAGGAAAGCATTAGAAAGCATCATGGATTAAATCTGCCTGAGGTTAGAGGGGCAGAAAGTCAGTTTAAAGTGTTTTTCAAATGTCTCAGTGACAGACAAGGCACGATAGAAGCGTCTGGCAGTGAAACAGCGTCTTGGAGAAACTAAGGTGTGTGGCTGGGGAAAGAGAAAAGTTCCCTTTGTCTCGAGAGCAGAAAAGTCACTGAGTGTGATGAAGGTTTAATCCCTGCAGATGGTCTTTAGCAACAGCAACTTTATTCTCTCCTCACCAGCATCTGTCGAAGAGTTGTCATCGCTGCTTATGCCCAAAGCCAGGTAGGGAACGATTTGTGTAAGCCCCGCTCAAGATAACGAGCTGGTTAATGGTGACACTCCCTGTCAGCAGCCGGCGCACACTCAGCCCTGACAGCTTCCTTTCAGTGGGCTGGGGAGCTCTTATCCACCGGGACAGGGCCCCACGGGTGGAATGTGGGCAACAAAAGCCCCACACAAAGGGAGCACTTTGGGGCTGAAGCGTGTCTGGCTCCCCCAGGCTTCCGAGGGGCCACACAGGGACAGGAGTTCTTCACTCTAATTAATATTTCACTCTCAGAGCGAGTTGTCCCTTGGGACAGCTTAAAGGTTTGCACATTTTGAGGCAAAGTAACGAGGTTGGTGAGCTTGAATTAAGAAAGTATGTTGAAAGGAGCTGCTGCAGACTTTAACCCTGGGCAAGGGACATGTAAACCATACAGCATTAGTGCACCTTTTTAATTGTATAACATGTTCTGTGTCCTATTTTAAGGTCTGCTCCAATAAATTTACACATAAGTGCTGCTAGGAAACATTCACCCTTCTTCCATTTCTGTCTCCTCTGGACTGGGGCATCTGATATTCTATATTGTGCAGAAGGGTTGTTTTCCAAACCAACCCACCAAATATGTTTTATGACAGCAATAAAATGAAGTGGCTGTGGGCTGGAACTGCTGAGTTCAGCAAAGAAAGGGGGGAAAACGGGCAGTGGAGGAAAGTTTCTGCTGGCAGCAAGTGCATGGAGTCTGAATACAGCAGGTTGGTGGGTAATCCAGCCTTCAGGGAGAAGGGCTGGGGGGCACAGGGGGTAGGGATGGATGGATGTGGAGCACTGGGCACTGCAATCATGGAATCCCACCAGCAAGGTATAACCACCTAAAGGAAGAGGCTGTGGCACTCATCACAGGCCTTGTCTTTAGGGTTCTTTATCCAAGGGAATGAGAAAAGAAAGGCAAAATAGGCAGCAGAGGTTCCTCTAAACTTCCACAGCAAGTCACTGGCCAAGCTGGGAATGTCTCCAGCTCTCAGCCTGCCACCAGGACAAGCCCACGGTGTGTGAGCCAGTGGGCACAGCAGCACTTGCCCACCTTGTGTCTGATCTCAGAGCCCACTTGAGTGGTTGGAGGCAGGCTGAAGGGATGTGCTTTGGCTGCTCCCTGGGGCTGAGCAGGAGAGGGATGGCCTGCAAGCCTGGATTTGTTGGAGCCATCTCATGGCTGCAGCACCATGCCAAAGCTGAGCCATTCAGAGTATCCTCCTGCTCTTCACCCCAGGCTATTGTCAGGCAGCAGTCCCTTAATCCAGCTGTAATTCCTCAGGATACAGTTTGCCCAAGAGAGCAAAGTAATTACAGATCTCAGACTTGTGAACTGGAGGACAGTAAGAAAAACGATGCCACGATGTGCTGAGTGGTTTCCCTTTAAGCTTATCAGGTGCAATCTAGTGAAAGCCCTCCCTGGCTGTGCACAGAAAGAGGGAGAGGCACCTAATCTGTCTAATGGCTCCTGTGACATTGATACCCAGAGTGTTAGGGACCTCTCCAGCATTCTGCTCATGGGTGACACGATCCCTGTGTGTTATGGCCACTGGCACACCTGTATTATAAAGGATCCCAGGGTGTCCCAGGGGAAACCAGTTGAATTATCATTGTCCATTCACCAAGATGAAGCCCAGACCCTGCAGAGGATCCCCTGTGTGTGGAGCTGTGCTTGCCTCACATGCCCAGTGCATCGCAGTGGTGCCTCTCACCTGGATGAGGTGTCTCACCTTCTGCTGTGCAGTGCCACACTTTCTGCTTTGAGTAGTTCTGTGTAGGAACACCTTGCAGGTGCTGTACAGATGTGTAGGAACATCTTCATTTTCAAGATGTTCTTATGCAGCAGTGTCTTGTTTGTTCATCCTGCCAGCAAGTGAGGGGGGCATGGGTCTGTCTGGGGCTGGAGCTCATCATGGTGGACAAAAGAAAGGGCAGAGAGGAAAGGAAGGGAAGGAATTTTTGGGGTGAGGGGACTTCTTATTAGGTCTGTGAGTAGCACCGTATTAAGGAGGGATCCAGCTCTGTGAAGGGGCCGTTTGTTTCCCCCCAGAAACGCAGGGAAAATAAATCCTCTCTGGGAGTACTGGTTCCTGTAGTGTGAAGTGGAACAAGAACAAAGGTGTGTGGGAGGGACTACACGAATGGCCTCATGCTAAAAGTCCAACACACAGTCTGTGCTGCCTTCCTGACCGAGCCATCACCATTAATGGGCCCTGCACACCCACGGGGTCCTCACAGACAGCACGAGGGCAGGGCCTTCGGGAAGGGACAGAGGGTTCTGTGTGACCAGGAAGCAACAAGAGATGTGACCATAGCAGAGGTCCCCAGTGCCCACTGCCCAACTAATGAGTGAGAAATGAGTGATGAACACTGTTACACTCCAGTCACAAGGCCAAAGATGAACAGAGGATGCCCTGGTGACCTCAGGAAGGAAGGGTTTCCCTTGTGCTGCCAAAGAGAGCTCTTCAAACCATAAATGAAGGAGTAGTGTAAACACAAAGCCTTTCAAGATGTGTCACCTAATTGACTCCTAAGTGACTGCTAATTATTAATTTGATTGAGTTGAAGGTGAGAGGAAGACTCATGGTCACACACAGTCTGCAAACACCCACCAGTGTGTGATGGGGTGAGCCAAGGAGGGAGCCAGGGGCAGGCTGAGTGAGCCAAGCAGGTGGGCAGCCCCAGGCTGATCCACGCCTTTCCCTGAGCAGTGTGCCGTGGAGCTCAGTGTTTAGCAAATACAATGAGCTGGGGGACAGAAGTATGTGAAGTTTGACAGGAGAGTAACTGCAAAATGAGCCTCAAAGTGCATCTTCCCAACTGGCTGGAAACAGAAGGAAATCTAATTAATTATAATTATTACATTTTCAAGAGAAGAGGAGAAGCAGACTTTCTCTTGTGATACACAGAGAACAACTTCAAAACAGTTTACACAAAGGCTGTGACTCCTGTGGGGTGGGCACTCCAGATCCACGGCAGATGGAAATGGAAAGAACAGTGTTGGCAGCAAGGGATGGCATTGGGCCACTGCTGGATGTCACAGTGCAGGAGGGTCTGCCCCGAGCAGGGATGAGAGATGAACATGGGATCTGTGAGATTAACATGTGGCCGTGCCAAATGTCTGGGTTTGAGTAATTCCTGTTAGTTTAAAGACAGAAACAGCAGAAACCCAAATGTTGTGAGTAAGCGTTTACTGGGAGCAGCCAACAGTCTCTCCACATGTGAGTGTACAGAAAACACCTCCCTGGCCAGGGCATCCTTTGTGTATCGAGCAGTCAATTTATGACATTCCAGTTGCCAGTCACTGTAAAAGTAAAACTGAAGGTGAACCGCTTGTCCCTCCTGCAGGCAGCTCCACACTGGCAAAAGCAGAAGAATAAAGAATTTCACCTGCCAAAGTGCCCAGTACAGCACCCATGGAGCACAGTGAGTGTGTTAGGTGTCCTCAGCCCACTGAGGAGGAGCCAGTGTGGAACACTGTGTGGTGTCTCCAAATGCCTGTGGGGGACACAAAGTGTTTCCGTGCTGCGTGTGGAGCGAGGCTGGCTCAGGAGCGGGATCTCCACCCGGCTGATCTGGGAGCAGAGGTTTGGGGCAGCATTCACCAGGCTCAGGGGCAGGACAGAGGGGTTGGCACAGCCCAGGGCTGCAATTGCACAGGCTGTATTTCCAATGTGAGGCATTGTAAGAGAAGAAAGAAACCTGGTTTTTCTGTCTTGCTGGCACCTGAAGAGCTCTCACTGCTGGAGAGCCCTGTGGAGGAGTTGGAGAGATGGGACCTGGGCCTGGCATCCCTTGTGTGTGTGGCACCACGGGGCTGCTGTGCTGACAGGACACACCAAGCCAGCCAAGGGTAAACTGGGCTACCCTTCCCCCTAATTCTCCTGTCTCTGGCTTTCATATTACATTTGTGTAGGATAAGAACTTGTCAACTGCAGAGCCCTCTGGAGCATGTCTGAGCAGAAGTGGAGGAGCTGCCTGGGAATGGTGTTAACTGCACAGGGTCAGCAGCCCCACTGTGGAGACAGAGACACCACCACATGTCCACAAACCATGCATGGGGAACGCCAGGATCCAGCCACACACCCCGTCAGCTGTTGAGGAAGTGTATAAGGGAAAGGCATGGACTGTGTGGGAACACAGGGGAAGAGCAAAACCACATGGAGGCAAAGGCAGCAGGAACAATCCCAGAACTAGGCAAGAGATTTGAAGTGACTGGACTGAATCATGGATGGAGGAATGACTTGTCATGAGCCCCCGTGTGTTCTTCCTGGGGAGAAGGCTGAAAAGCAAAGATACACCAGGAGTAAAACGTTAAGGCAGCTCCCAGCACCCCAAGAAGCCAGCAAGGTAGTCCCTGCTGAAACACCATCATGGAAATGGTTGTCCAGAATGGCCAGTGGCTGCTCACTGCAGGGGGGTTGGACTAGATGACCTTTAAAAGGTCCTTTGATGACCTTTAAAGGTCCCTTCCAACTCAAACTATTCTATGATGATTCCAAATACCCAAAAGCCAGCATGTGAAGGATTTCTGCAGCACCTCCCTCAAACCTTGTCGCTGGCTATGGATAAGGAAGGATAAGGAATGGTTTGGAAAGTGTAATGACACTGTTCAAACTTCTGATGGCCACGTTGCATGTCTTGGAAACCACATTGTTCACCAGCTGAAGCTGTGTCTGGCATCATGCCTGGCACCCTGGGCTGGGAGGCAGAACAGGCTGAGCAGCCGCCCTTGGCAGGAACACCCCAGGGCCATGATGCCTGTGGACAGCCCTGTGTCCCTGGAAAAGCCACTGTGGGTGTGAGGGAGGCCAGGCAGAGGCATTTGGGTGATGCATCTGGGCTCACCTGACTGTGCTTTCAAAGGTGTCCCAGGGGGACATCCCAGGGATGTGGGCACTCAGGTCCCATGCCAGCCCCAGGCTCCTGCACAGGACAGCTGGCACAGCAGCTGTCCCTAGATGGGAGTGGCAGCTCTGTACTGGTTTGCCAGCCCTTGCTACGGTTCCTTCGGGCTGTAGCATCCAGGCTCTGCTCACGTGTGTCTGAGGGTGTTTCACCAGGGCTGTACCAGAGCCCTGCAGCGGGTGTGCTGGACGGGTGCACGCTGTCCACTCACAGCTGGTGATCCCCGCGAGTCCCTTCCAGCTCGGGATATTTTATGGTAAGCAAGCGCTGCTCGATTCCTTGAGCCTCGAGAGGTGCTCGGGAGGTTCCATTACAACGGGTCCCATTTTCCCGGCCGCGGTTGTTTCTGAACTGTGAACTCCCCCAGCTGGCGATGGCTCGATATTGCCACCAACCACGGCACACGCCAGGCTGGGGGCGTGCGGGGCTGGGCGAGGGGTGTCCGCAGGACACGCGCTGGGGCAGCCACCGAGCGAGCGGTGACACCACGGTCACCTGTCACCTGCGACAGGACACACGGTCAGCACTGCTCTGCAGGTGCCATGGTCGGGCGGGGTTTGTTGCTCTCACGGAGTCTGAGCATCGTGGGATGACGGAAGGGAATGCGGGAAGAGCCAAGCCCCTGTTGGCTTAATGCTCAATCAATATCCATGAAGGAACAACACACTCAGACCACTTTTGACTTCAAGAGGACACAGCCACAAAACCTGGCCTGTGCCACATGTTTCAGGACACTTGCACATTCTTCGTCAGACATCAGAGCTTACAAAACAGGTCACTGACTATCCCCAATGGAGCTACAGGAGAGCTGGACTGGGGCTTTGGACAAGGGCATGGAGTGACAGGACAAGGGGGAATGGCTTCCCACTGCCAGAGGGCAGGGATGGATGGAATATTGGGAAGGAATTCTTCCCTAGTGGTGAGACATAGGTTGCCCAGAGAAGCTGGGGTTGCCCCATCCCTACAAGGGTCCAAGGCCAGGTTAGACGGGGCTTGGAGCAACTTGGACTGCTGGAAGTTGTCCCTGCCCATGGCAGGGGGTGGAGCTGGATGGGCTTTAAGGTCCGTCCCATTGTAAACCTTTCTGTGATTCTGTGACTGTACGATTCTATCCCATCATGTCACTGCCATCCAGTAAGCAAATACAACGTGGTTGGGATGTGAGGCCACACCACACTTACCTTGAGGCAGAGAGACCTGCGCCACTGGGGTTGCTGGCACTGTCAGAGGGGAACACTGCCAGCATAATGTCTCCAAGAGCAGGGAGCAGGTGTGGGAGGTGAGAACAGCCTTTTGTCAGCAAAAACAATTGCAGGTTGCACATGTCAGCAGGTGTCGTGTTCAGTTTCTCTGTGACAACTAAGAAATGCTTGGAAATTGGCCTCAAGGGCCAGTCTGGAAAAAAAAGTGGGATGCTGCATGTTTCAGTGTGTGCAAAGAGGAAAGCCTGGAGCACCTGGTGACCTCCAAGAGGGAGGGAGGGAGGAAGCAGAGGGAAACAAGCATGTACACTTGTCCAAGGGAGGTGGATGATGAGAGCGGTGCTGGGCAGTGGGTGAACATCTCCGGGTGGACCATGGGGTATCTTACTGGGACACTCAAAACCATGCCCAATTATCCAGGGCTTCCTGTGGTGCTGCAGCAAGCAGAGGTCTGACAGGGGGTTGGGAGCACCTGGGGCACTGCCAGAAGAGCCCACACAGCTGCCTCTGCTGTGGGTCCCTGCTTGCTCCTCCAACCCACCCTCAGACACCCCGTGGCTGCCTCCCCACCCCTCCTTCGCCGACCCCACAAAAAGGCCAGGCCCAGGCAATTGTGTACAAAACCTGAAATAGTTTTACTTTGCTTTCTTTTTTTTTTTTTTCTTTTTTTTCCTTCTTTTTTTAAACTTTGCTCTAGGTTTACTTAAGATTTTTGTGAAGTCAATACAAGAGCATTTGATATGAATCGGTAAATAAAACACCGTCATAGATAGATAGCCACGATAAACTTTGTTAGAAATGTACATGTCGCGAAAAAATAATAATACTAATAATAATAATCATAATCATAATAAAAAAAGCCGGCGCGACGCCCAGGCCGGCGCGGCCCTGGTGGCCCTGGCGGTGGCCCCGGTGGCCCTGTGCCACGGCGGCGGGTGGCTCTGGTTCCCCGCAGGCGCCGCGCCCCGGTAATGTGTGTATATAAACAAAGCCCATAAGAAATGTACAAATATAAAAAGCTACAAACATTAATAAATTACATCGTCACAAAACACGGAAACACTCCACAAGGTGCTAGTAAAATAACTGTCTCCCTCCTCGTACAAGAAGTTACGCAAAGAGCTGGTACCGGCGGGCGGCGCCCGGAGAGACCCTCCCCGTATAAAAACCCGGCGGTGGTTATTCCAAAAGCTATGTACAAGCTACATTCTAGGAAAAGGGGGGCCCGGGAACGCGGCGGGGTGGCAGAGGGGTGCCTGAGAAACGCGCCCGCCGCCTCCCAGCCCGGCGCCTCGGCCCCGCGGTCCCCGCCCGCCACGAGGCCTTGTGGCCCCTTCCCGCTCTCCCGACTCTGCCACCGCTCCGGCCACGGCCGCCCGCTCTGCCTGGAGCCGGGCGGGAAGGGGGCCCAAGGCCCGGAGCCGGGTCGGTGCCGGTGCCGGAGCGGGGGGACCGACACACTCCTCGGTGGCCGAGATTAGTATTAACTTTTTGCGGCTAGTCGCTCTCAGCACTCTGAGAAAGGACATCTATATTAAAAAATATTTATAGCAGGATTCTGTACAGTCCGACCGCTGAAAGTTAAAGGGATTATTGTGGTGGGGGCCCAGAGCTGGGTGGCAGTGTCCCCAGAGCCACTAGAGCAGCAGCTTCCCATTCCGGTGGATCTTCAGGATCTTGCCGAGCCGCTGCTTGGCCGTGGCCATCCCCTTCTTCGTGCGCTTCCCTGGAAGGAGAGCAGGGTCGGGGTAAGGGCCTGCACCTGCCCCACACCACCCCACAGGCACCGACCTGCCAGCTGCCTCCTGCCCCATGGCCCTGCTGACAGCCCTGCCCAGGACCTTCAAGGACACCCACCAGGACCCCCAAGGCGTGAGGGGCCATCAGACAGAGCTCAGCGAGGAACACAGTCCCTGGAGAACCAACCCTGCCACAGTGGGGGCACACTGCCCACCCACCCCCAGGGACCAGTCTCTGCTGGGGACCCTCCTGCCTCTGCAGTGCCAGCCCTGCTGCCCTGTGTCCTCACCTGCCCTGGCTCACTGCTCGTGGTCACCTGTTTGCCCATAGGGTGACACTCAAACCCTGCCACACCAGTGCCATCCCGCTTCTCAGGGAGAGGCTGCACAAACACAAACACACACACACACAAACACAGACAAACACACACACAAACACAAACAGACAAACACACACACACACAAACACAAACAGACACACACACACAAACACAGACACAACACACACACAGACACAACACACACACACAAACACACACATACATACACACACACAAACAAACACAAACACACACACAAACACAGACACAAACACACATGCACGCACACAGACACACAAACACAGACACAAACACACACACATACATACACAAACACACACACAGAGACACATAAACACACACACACACACACACACACACACACACACACACACACAGTTCCTTGCACCTGCAGGCTCCTCAGGGATCTCTGGGCTCCTCTCCGACTTCCTCTACGGGAAACACGTGGCACAGGGATCCTGAGCTCACATGCCACCACAGGTCCCGGGACAAGCACTGCCTCAAGGATGCCTGGTCCCTCACTCACCACACTGAGACCAACCCACATACCACCACATCTCCATATTTCTCCTTGCCCTCTCTTCCTGCAGTGCCAGAGACACCACCTGCATCCAGCCTCACCAGGAGGACGCTGGAAACACACACACAGACACACAGACACACATGTTTCCTTCCTGCAGATCCAGACTAGCACCAAGGCACTCCCACACACCCCAGGTGGACATCACTCCCTGTCCTCATCCTGATGAGTACACTACCACCACCAGGAGCCCCAGCAATGTGGTTAAGTGAGCTCTGTGCTCCCTGTGTGCTGCTCCTGGGATTGGAACTGCTCCTCAGCTGCTCCCCAGCTACCACTATACAGCCAGACTGCTGGGCACAAACCAGGGCAGCCTCTCCCCTTCCCACTGATCTGCCACAGGGTCAGCCGAGTGCGGTGCCTGCAGGGACTCAGCTTCTCTCCACTGGTCCCAGCTGCTTTAAGTGCCCCAGACTTAAAGACTGTGATGGTGTGGGTGACACTTCCCACAGGAAGTTTCCTCATTTCTCTTCCTTTCACATCACTCTGTAAGACTGAGAGACCTTTCCTGAGGAGGTCCTAGAACTCCCTGGTTCTGCTTCATCCCACCATTTCCTTCCATAGTGCCTTCATTCCCAATGATGCCCAACCTGGTGGTCCCCACACTCAGTACTCTCCTGTGCTCCATGCAGAGATGCTTTGCAGTCCCCTCAGAGCCTTCAGCTGTCCTAAGACCCTGCACAGGAAGTCCTACCTGATGGTGCTCCACTCCCTGCCACATCAGCCTCTCCTCTCTTGGCAATGACCCCTTCCCTCCTTTGAGGACTGAGTGATCCCATGGACAGGGTGGGATCCACGTGCCTGGCCAGGCTCCCTGCACAACACTCTGCTGTGCTGGCCAGCTCACCAGCCACACTGGGGGTTGGCTCCATCAGCATCTGGATCTGATGGATCATCTTCCCACCACATCTTCCACTACCTTGGAACTGTTTCCCTAATGCCACCATTTCAACACAAAGGCAGAATTCCAGGCAAACACGTTCCTTCCATTCTGGCTCTGCAGAAAGCCACAAATATTACTAGCTCCTGGCAGGACCCCAGCACCTACCACAGGCTATACTCATCCTCCTTTATGGCCCATCCAAGCTGCCAGGATACCTTGCACTTCCTCTAATCTGCTCCACTCAAATACAGGGAATTCAGAAAACATCTGCCACATTGCCTCACTTGTCACATCAGGGTCTTTCCCAGTGGGATCACACACAACCTTCACACTACGCAGTGCCTGTCCCACACTCCTGCCTCAGCCACACCTCCTGATCCAAGTTCAAGCAGAAAACAGGAGGTCCTAGCCCAAATCCGGGGACAGCCTCAGCTTTGTCACACTTTCCCTATGGCAGACAACGAGAGACCTCTTCCTGTGACCTGTGTTACTCCCAAGGTTTGCTATTCCTCTGCTCCTTTGAGGCAACTCTCCAGAGAGATCTGCAGTGTGTCCTGCCTCACACTGCCTGGGAGGAGTGTCCTCAGGTACAGTCAGCACAGGGTGGTGTACAGCCCCTGTCACCACCACAGTGCTGCCCTACTCTGAACAGAACAGCCTCCTCTTTCCCCAGACAAGGCTTTGCCAGACAGGCTGGACTGGGATGTGACACTGTGGGTGTTCCTCACAAGCTCAGGCCATGCTCAGCAGTGCTCCTGCCATGGGATGCCTCACACCCTGCAACCAACAGCCCAGGAGCAAAACACCTCTTTGGCCCCCAGTGCCAGGACAGCCGAGGCCACGGGCCCTATCTCTGACTGGATCTGACCTGCATCCAAATGTCTGCACTTCTGCATCCCCACGGCACACACGGCATGTGAAGGCCCTGCAAAAGGCACGGGTTACATGATGGCTTCACCCTTCCCCACTCCTGCACCACAACCCCCGGCGTTTCCTGGTACCTTTGGCGGAGGCATTGTTCTGCGAGGATGAAGAGGGTCTCCTCTGTGTGAGGAAAACACCGGGTGCCATCGGCTGCGATCCCCTGTTAGGCTGGGCGACCCCAAAGGTGCTGGCCCCTGCGGTGTACTCGTGATCTGTGAGGCTGCTGGCCTGTGACTCCAGCTTCGGCTCGGGCGAGCTGCCTTCCTGAGCCGCTTTGCTTGCGTTGGGGGCTGACAGCTTCTTTTTGGTATTTTTTTTCTTCTTGCCTTTTTGTTCCTCCTTTAAAATGACAAAGATGAAGCTCAGATTAATCCCCAGAAGACCTTTAGCTAGGGCAAGGGCCAGCAGCGTTGCTTAGGGTGCTGATACAATGAAACCCTGCGGAGTTGGCCACGGGCAAGCGCTCGGGGGCTGTTCCGACACCGTCTGGCTCACAGCTGCACACACACGTTTGCCTCTCGTGCCTCTACGTCCACGCCCCGGGCAGAGCCTCCTCGTTCGTTACCACTGCGGCGAGCGGAGCCAGCCAGGGCCACGCCGACACTGCCCTGGCACGGCAGCAGGGTCGGCATGAGCAAAGCTTTCCATCTTCCACAAAAACTGGCACCTCCTATCTTCAGGGATCTTCACACCCTTTCACAACAGCATGGAGGGTATTAAACATCCTACTGATTCAGCCTCTGCTTCCCGCTAGGACACACACGTCATCTCCTGACCTGTAACTGCACCTGGACATGTGCACCATGAGGACAGCAGTCTATCACCGTCCTGAGTCCCTTGCCTACTTTCAGTTTCTTCTTGATGATACCCTGCCACCATCCTCAAAGCTCTTCTACTCAACAGTCTACATCAGAGAAGCCCAAAGCCACCACAACCTGCATCTCCACCAACTTCCCAAGGTGCCTCACCAACCTTTCTCCAGTAGACCTTGTCACCTAAGCGCCTCCTCATGTCATCTGTCTGGGGCCTATCTGACCCCTTCAGAGACTGGACACCTGCCAACACCCAAAGTGCCCCAGTACCTTTGCTAAACTGGCCCCTAACTACCCACAGTTCACCAAATCTTTGGAAGCAAATCCTGGCACTTCCCAGCAGCTGATCTGCACAGACAGGCAATCACACCAGTCAGGCTCTCAAATACACACCAAATACACTCCTTTGGGGCAACCTCCTCCTATTCTACCCCGGTAGCCATTTGTGCTCCCTCACCCCTCCCTATGCTTTTCCTCTGTCCCTCGTCACCCTGTGGTGTGCTCAGGTGTGTTGTGACACTGTTGGGCTTTGATCCCATTTATTTCCCCTGAGACTGCTGAGCCTCGTGTCCCTGGCATGAGCAAACACTGTGGAGGGCTGGCACTGCGCTGCACTCGGGCACAGCTCTGCTGGGGGACAGGGCTCTCCTCCCCTGACAGCTCCTACTGCCCAAGCAGTCTCTCACCTGCTGTGACAACTTGGCTGCGGCGGCGGCGAGTCCAGTTTCGATGGAGGCGACTCTCGTGCCCTCTCGCACCGGCCTGTCCTGTCGAGGCACTGAGGGGCCAACTCGTGCTGCAAGGCAAGCAGAGGCAGGTGAGGGGCAGGGATGTGCCTGTGGGAGCAGCACAGCCATGCACAGGGCACTGGGGCTCTGCCCTCCTCAGCGGGGAGAGCTGGGGACGGCCAGCCTCTGCCTTTCCCTTCCCAGGGTGTGACTGAAGGCAAAGGTGCCAACAGCCTCCGGGCACAGCAGCGTGAGGAGAAGCCGCTGATAAAGATGTCACACAGCTGAGCAACTCCACGGCCACCTGAAGCCAAAGCTGTGTGGGTGTGTGCCCACATTATGGATATGAGCAACTCCAGCGTCATTTCCAAATGAATGGTGCTCACTCCCCCCTCGGGGGAGGACATGCAGTGCCACAAGCTGATGAGACATGGGCTGCTTGTCACACACACAGCACGCTCGTGGGCCACATTAAAGGGGTCTAAGGACCCTCTTGCCTGTCACAGCCTCTGGTGAGCCCCAACAAACCCACCCAGTTTTGGTTGAGCTTGGAGGAGACTATTCCCACACTTTCTCACTATCCCCACAGCCACCACCTAAAATCCATGGCTACTCGGCTGTCCGGGGATTGACTGTTACCCCGCTGCTAAGGTGCCACCAATTGATCCATTACCAAGAGTGTGAGGAGAAATAAACCAACCAAGGAATGATTTTTTCCTGCCAGCTGATTGAAGGAGGAAGGCTAACACTGCTCAGCAGGAATCACAGTGCATGGATCACCTCCCACTGTGCTGGAAAGGGTTAATCCTTCACATGATAAAGAAATCACTAGTTATGGTTTCCACACTCCTGGAAAAATGGCTGGTTTTTAGGGACCTGCACGACTTAGCCTGAGTCTGGGCAGCACAGACCACATGGACTTACCCGTTGGACTGTAAGGGGCATCATCTGAACTTTTCCTTTTCTTTGATCGGGATTTGAAAACTGGATTATCTTCATCTGATTCGAGAGAAGGGTAAACTACAGTAGGAAACAAAGGCAATAGTTTCAGTGTAGGAAACAGCTCTACCCTGCACATTGCCCTGTCCAGGTGTGGTGACTGCAGGTACCACAGCTGGATGGTCCCCAGAAGTGCCACTGAGGGCTGGCAGCTGTGACACTCAGGGGACTTTCCTCTGCTCTCATGCACACACTGCCCTTGGGAGCTGTTGTCATTAAACTGTGACCGGGTACTTTTAGGGTACTCTGTAATCACAGAACCTCCTGAGTTGGGAGGGACCCACCAGGATCATCAGTCCAACTCCTGGTCCTGCCTAGGACACCCCAGCAATCCCACCCTGTCCCTGAGAGCGTTGTCCAAACACTCCTTGGGCTCTCGTAGCCTTGTGGCCATGACCACTGCCCTGGGGAGCCTGTTCAGTGCCTGACATTCCTCTGGGCAGAACCTTTTCCTGATATCCAGCTTAACCCTCCTCTGGCACAGCTCCAGCCGTTCCCTGGGGTCACACAGAGCAGAGATCGGAGCTGCAGATCCTTATGAGGTCTGACCTCAGTCTCCTCTTCTCTAGATGAAGCTGAGTCATTCTACGAATGGACTCTTCCCAGCCCTGTGGGATAAACACCAACTTTTCTGCCCAAACTTTTTCCCAGCCTGTTCTAAGAAGCTTCTGGGTTTTTTTATCACATGCATTTCATTTTCTTGCCAGTTGCCATTTGTCCCATCCCTGGTGTTGGCATTCCTGGGGCATATGGCCATCGACACTTGAAGTCTGTGGATCACATGTTGCACTGCAGACCCAGCCTGCTCACAACCACTCTCCATTCACTGGCAGCACCGGCACAGGGAGTAAATCTGCCCCTCAGGACAGCACATGTGACATCTGTCAACCACAGTCCTGTGCTGCCCTTTTCCAAAGCACGTCCAGGACTCCCACTGCATCCCAGTGCACGTGTGCTCCAGTGTCTGGGCAGCCTCCTGCAACCTGCCACAGCAGCCCCACTTCTCCTTGGCAGCTCTATTAATGATCTGAAAAGACCCACTTCACTTTCCTAACTGAAGCAAGTGATTCCTGATGGTCACACTTGCCAGGGAGACTGAAACACATGCAGAGACTCTCCTGCTATGCAGCATAAACCAACTTCTTGCCCCCTTAGGCACTTCAGGCTTCCCAGTCCCTATCAGCATTTACTTTATTGTCTTGATTTCCTCATTTATACACAAAAATGCTTCTGCATATTATTCTTCAGCCTGTAGAAGAGAAGGCTTCAGGGAGACCTTAGAGCCTCTTCCAGTGCCTAAAAGGGTTCTAAGAGAACTGGAGAGGGACTTTGGAGAGGAGGCTGAAGTGACAAAACAAGGGGGAATGGCTTCCCACTGCCAGAGGACAGGATTAGATGGATATTGGGAAGAAATTCTTCCCTGTGAGGGTGGGCAGGTCCTGGCACAGGTTGCCCACAGAAGCTGTGGCTGCCCCATCCCTGGAAGTGTCCAAGGCCAGGTTGGACAGAGCTTGGAGCAACCCGGGCTAGTGGAAGGTGTCCCTGCCCATGGCAGGGAGTTGGAATGAGATGAGCTTTAAGGTCCCTTCCAACCCAGACCATTCCATGATTCCATGATAACTATGACAGAACTGATGTAACAGGTGCAAACTGGGTTTGTGCTCATTTCTGCTGCAGATGCTTGGCCTTTTCTGCCAACACTCAAAATAGCATTGGATCCCTTTTCCATGTACAAAGTCAACTTCTCACCCCTCTCAGCCAGATGTTTAACTGCCGTTGTGCAGACAAGGACATTTCTGTCACGAGTGCCTGACCCACATTTCTGAGACAGTCTCCTGTTTCTGGGCTGACTGCTACAGTTTCAGGGGTTTTTCATATTTCTGAGAGTTTCTCATTGTGCCAAGCCTCAACTCCAGCCTGCCTGGATGGCTGACTCACCACAGGCTCTGCAGCCAGTCTGGTATCACAGGGTCTTTGCTGATTTTGTGGTGCAGACCCCGTGTTATGAACACTCCTCCTCACCAAACACCGGCCGACGCCACCACGGCAGAGCAGGAGAAAGCGACCATGGGCAATGGGGTATTGCAGACATGCACACGTGTGTCCATGCAGCCCCAGGCACACCCTGCTTCCTTCCCACTCACCATAATCCGAGTCCTTAAAACAGGCATCCAAGTGGTCCTGATCCTCATCGTAATCCTCGATGTCGATGCTGTTCTTTGTGCTTTTCTTCAGTAACCGCTTCCCGGCGTTTTTGTTGCCGCCGCCACCTGTTTTTTTGGAGTTTTGCATGGAGATGGAGTTGTTCTTCGCCTGGTTGGTGCCCCACGACGTCTGAAGGCAGGACTCCGAGGCCTGGAGGTTTGCCATGGAGAGCATGCCCTGGATGGCTTCCTGGGTGCTGGGGGAAGCAGGTGGCTGGCTGTGGGGACACAGGGAGAAACACAGGAGCCATCAGTGATTCCAGAAACACCAACCCCTCACAGACAGCTCACTCTTTTCACAGCACATTTGTGCTAGAAGAGATTCTCTGGTTCCTCTGAGCAGCTGGGCACACCGCCAGGGACAGCAGGTAATTTTATGGAGCAGCAATATCCCAGACAGTACCTCAGATGTGGGGTGGCACCCCAGAAGCACCACGTGGCTGGGCACAGGTGGGCAGGTCCCTGAGGGCTGTCATTGCTCTGGACAGGGCTCAGGGAACTTTCCAAAGCCCATATTGTATTCCCAACAGTACAGTGTCTCTACTACCAACTATCATCATCATCACCATCATCATCATCTTTATCTTTTAATAATATTATTTCTCTACCTACATATATTTAATAATGCTATTTATCTGTACTACCAAATCTTCCTCCTCCTCATATTTTAATAATATTATTTATAATCTATACTACCAACTCCTATAAAAGGAGAGCTTATGCACCAGCACTGATGGGGGATGTCGTGGAGGGCTCTGCTCCATACAAGCAATTAGAGCAAGAGCATGAACAACAAGAAGGAAGTTCATGGCCACAGGCCCCAGTTCACAACAGGGACTGTCACCCCTCCAGGATCTGCTGGAAGAGCAACACCATGAGGCACAAGTAATTTGAGAAGTTTCTGCAGTGCATTGGGAAGGTTTTCTGATGTGAGTTTGGGATGGATTGATTATGGGAGATACTGGAGAGGGACAGATTTCCTTGAACTTCCTTTCTAGTATTTGATTGCCCATTGTCAGCAGACACAGCACATCTACTGCATTCCTAGAATAGGCTGAGGTCAAACAAGGTGTAAATTCTGACTGGCACTGACACTTAGTGAGGTGGGAAGGTCCCCTGCCCACCACAGAGATGAACACAGATAATCTCACAGGAGAACACCAGACATTAATTCTGCGACGGGCAGAACACATCATCCACTATTTCCAGAACTTTGGAGTTTGGGCAAGTAGTGAAATGCAAAAAAACCTTGCTGTGGCAAGGGTGTTTGTTACAGTTATGAAACAGAAGCCACGAACACACAGCCCTTCCCAAGAGAATCAGAAGCACCACGTCTCTTTCTGCTACTTGAGCTTAATTTGGGCTCAGGATAGAGTAACATACAAGACATAATGGAATTTTCTGGGCACTAAGGGCATTTATAAATAATCCTGAAAATGAGCTAAGACTGGTGTTAGCTCACAAGTCAGCGAATAGAAGAACACTAAAAAACCTATTTAGGAAACAGCCATTTAAATTCCTCCAATATCATGCCTCCTCCTTTGCCTTCTCTGTGGTAAAGGCATATTTTGCACCATCTATAAGGAATTAACATATTTTCCTCCACTCTTTTTCCCTGAATTGTTTTTCCAAGCACTGGACTCTCAAAACACTGCAAACAGACCATCAAACATTGACCACTAAATGGGCAAATCAGAAAGGAACTGCCTTAAGCCACACAAAGTTCAACAAATGAATGGTGGGATATGATCAAAACCAGTGGTTCTGAGAGTCAAACTCCAACCTGAAATGGGTGAAATGTCTCAGAGACAGAGCTGCACATGGGGCAGAGTGTTTCTCATTAGGGCATGGGCCCGGTGTGCTTCCATCAGGGGTATTTCTGCTTTCTAAGCCAAGAAAAATTTCAAGAAGACTCAGGAAGCTATTTTGAAGCTCTGGAAGAGCTGTATCCCCTTTCTGTAGCTTCAGCAATGGTTTTTTTTAAAAAAACCACATTTATGAAAGTAAACTATCAGTGAGTTACAATTACAGCTTAAAAACACTTTAAAAGAGCATGGGAGCAGGAATAAAGCAGCCAGAGTGTTTTTGCCCCTGCAGCCACCTCCAAGCACACAGCGAGGTGGCACTGGGCGATAGCTCCGACCTGTCTCAATCCCAGCAGCCTTGTGTTCCTGTTCTCAGGCTGACAAACGCTCTTGTGGATGCACAGAGAAAAGGACACTCTAACAAACTGACTGGCAGCCATTTGTGCCTTTATCTGGCTTGTACCAGCACTAGTATGGCCAGCAGGACCAGGGCAGGGACTGTCCCCCTGTGCTGGGCAGTGCTGAGGCCACACCTCAAATCCTGGGGTCAGTTTTGGGCCCTTCATGACAAGAAAGACCTTGAGGAGCTGGAGTGTGTCCAGAGAGGGGAATAGAGCTGGAGAAGGGTCTGGAGCACAAGTCTAATGAGGAGCAGCTGAGGGAGCTCAGCCTGGAGAAAAGGAGGCTCAGGGGGGTCCATGGTACTGAGCCAGGTTTGACAAGAGCATCCTGTCCCTGACAGCAGGTGACATAGTGGGTGATGGGGACAGGAATACACCAAGTCAGCACTCAGTGAGGCTGGGCACAGGAACGATCCCAACACCCTGGATCATGCAGGGGATCACGCAGGGACCTGGTGCCTCACTCTTCACAACCACTGTCACCTCTCTCCGAGGGTTCAGCCTCTCTAGGCAGATCATCTCCTTCCTTTCATCAGCAATTACTGAGCCTTCCACCTATATCCTCATATATAGAAACTGAATTTACAATATTCCAGCAGAATATTACTGAATGAGAGGTGGCTCTGGAGAAGTCACGGTTGTGTAAAACTATGGAACTCCAATAATGCCAAGCACAACCCCAGTGTTTCCTTCCATTTCTGAATCAGACCTGGACACAACAAGTAATTTTGCTCATTTCAAGATCAGGTGATGACCAGCCCTCCAAGCTTTTGCCATGTTCCGTTTCAGTTCTTTCAGCCCATTCCCACACTCACAGCAGCCTTTCTGCAGGAGCTCTGTCATTTCCTCTCCCCACTGACACATGGAGTTGAGCTGCAGCTCTCTAAAGCAATCGAGGCAATGCCATCAGGGCATTTGGGGTGGGCAGCTGCAAATGACAGCCCAGTATACAGAACAAAATTTCCCACAAGTCAGATAAGGCCATTACCACAAAAAGCCCTGAGCTGATTCCCAAGTTAGTGCTGGGATCCAGCAGCTCCAGCACTGGTCTGACAGGGTTCCATGCACAGACTGCTTGATGTGTGAGAGGAGACTCCACAGTGACCCACCTGCATGACCACTACGTGGTGTATCCAGAATATACATATATATCCATAAATATCCATATTTATAAATATCCATAAATACATACATATCCCTACCCTTCATCTGCTTTACAAGTAGAGAAAGATGGGAATTGCTCCTGAGAGTCAGACATGACCACTCTGGCATCATGTTGCGACTCTACGTTTGCATATCATGTTTCTTCCATTTTATTTTTAAAAAGCACATTATGGCCATTTAAAAAGCCGAGCCTAATTATGAAATGAAACACAGTAATTACATTTATCAGGGGCTTTTTTCAATCAAGATGCAGCATACACTGCCAGTGTTTATCCCAGAGCCAGCACTGATATGACACATTCCCACTGAACTGCCCCACATAGTGCAGGAACTGAGCCGAGTCCAGTGACATGACTGTGCTTGGGAGACTTTGATTTCAGAAACCACAAAGTCTACGAATACCCTGGGTACATCATCCAGGTACATCATCCAAGCAAAGGCCTGAGTCCTTCTCTATTCTGGGAGTTTAACCCCTTGCAAGCAGCAAAACACACCCCAAGCGAGGCAGAGAATATTGGAGGACCATCTCATCAGCAGGCAAGAAATGGTTGGTAGTGTGCACATGGTCAAGGAAGATTTCTTCGAATTCTTATAATAGTTGATAAATTTTCTTTTTTTTGTACCAGACTTCCAGCATGGGAGTTCTGTTAGCCTGGCAACTTTATTGACAGAGTTAGACACACCTAGCTGCTTGTCAACATGTCTAATGACCTGCCAAAATGTAACTGTAAATTCAATGTAAACACTCACCCCATTATGAACCACAACACAGAATGGAAAAGGAATTCACAGGAACAGTCAAACAGACAAGTGTTAATGTGATTATTTCTTTTGAAGTGTGGGAGCAGAGTTGGGGCCAAATCTGAAGAGACTGGGAAAATCCAGAACCACTGACCCAGTTGAGCTAAGACAACAAAAACTACCTGATTTCCTGGGAGCTGCAGACACATGGACACTTCTTCCCATGCCCTGCATGACAGATGTTTGGTCAACCCCTCCTTGCTATGGAAAGGGAAGCAACACAGGAAAACCAGGACTAGAGAGAGATGAGATCCTGTCCCTAGAAACAGCAGCCTTGTCAAGACAAGCCTTCTGAGGAGATGAAGTGACTGTGTGACTTGATTTTAAAATCAAGCCTTTTTCACCCCCATTAGAGATGGAAAGAGAAATCAGAGGAGACTCTGTGGCCCATCTCTGCTCAGCACAGGGATGGGGATCCCTGTCCCTGCTTTGCAACCAGTAATGAACCCTAAATGGTGGTGCCCAAAGGCCAGAGTGTCTCGACAGAGCTGCCTGGTTCTGCACAGCCAATGCACCCTGCGTGAAGCCAGGCCATATCATATTTTTTAACCTCTTGCAACCATCTGAGGACACAATTTTCTAGTAAGTTGAGAAGGTTGAACCAGAAGATGGTTTCAGTTCAGCAATGTTCCCTTCTTTAGATTTCTCTGCAGCTTTGTCACCACGCTGCAACCTTAACAAATTCCATCCTCTCTCTCAACATCAAAATAATGATTTTTTTTTTTCAAAATCCCTGATAATATTTTCTTCTATTGTAATTTTCCCTTGGTAACTTATTCCACATGTTGCCCTTTGACCACGAGGCATAGCTTTTGGAATTCTCAGTTATGATTTTTAACTTTCCCAGGCTTAGATAATATCTTCTTCTCTGGAGGGATCTCCTCATTTCACTTTGACAGAGCCTTTTCAGTTTGCAGGTTGCACCTTTCCTGGGTCACAGCCCCCCAACACCCAGCAAGGGAAAAGGACAGCACCAGGTTCTCTGTCCAGTTTGTTCTCAACTCTCAGGTCATTCCTACAGCTACTTCTACCTCCTCCACAGCTTCTGTGGCTTTGTATAACCAAGGCAGATCTAGAGAAAGGAGGGAGGAAAATTATGCTGTTGGTTCCAGCAGTCAGCAAGGAAACCTGACACATCCCACCTGCCTGGGGAAGGTGGTTTTCCAGGTGAAGATGGAACTGGCTTATTAAAAAGCCCATCACGAATAGCCTTCCACATGTCTCACATAATTTCCCACATCAGACTTGTTACTCTCACCCTTTGGAGGTTTATTCCTTGGTTTGCACAAATTTAGAATCTAGAAACTTCTGCCAGCAGTCCACAGCTTCCAAAAGTACCAAGGCTGTGGCTCCTGGGGAGCAGTGGGAAGTGCTTGGCTGAAAACCTCTGCTTTTCTACAGATGGAGGACAAACCATTCCCTCCAGGCTGCAGCAGCAAGGATCTCCTTATGAGCAGATGACGAGGGAGCACCGAGCACCGGCACAGCAGTTCCTGCCTGAGGAGCAGGTCTGTGCATGGAAGCCACAACTTAGCTGATGTTCCCAAAACCCCTTCCTTGTGGATTTGTTCCTAGGGTTTGAGTTAAGCAAGATACTTCAATATGTGAACAGTCCCACTAACTTCTCTCCAAACACCACCATGTGCTGTTACCCAGCTGTCTGTTGATGGTTTGAGATCAGAGCTGGGCTGTGAAGGGTGGAGGCAATGACCCCACACATCTGGTTTGAGATGGACCCAGACACACCCCTTGCTCCAGACAGTCCTGAATGCAGGATTTGAGCCCAGCCTAGACTTGTTTTCCATTTCTTTTCACCAGTCACTGTCTGGATTACTGAATGATCTAGTGCTGTACCTTATTGACCACATCCCAAAACATCCAGCTTCAGTTCCCACATTCACCTACATAAGTAGATCCCACATAAGATACAGCTAAGCCCAGGCAAATATTTCCATTTCAGAAATAGAAGTACCCATGAAAGAGTTTACTTTTTTCCCCAAGCCATATTTTTTGGTGGGGAGAAGAATGATGACCAGGGATAGGAGGGAGAGTAGATAGTTTCCTATTTCCTTCCTGCAAACATTTGATATTCATGGCACCTTACAATGCCTTATGGAAGGAATGTTGGTCATTTAAATGACTTTATCACAATCTCACTACATTAAAAACCATAATTCATGCCCTCAAGCTGCAGTCACTGAGCTCTCTCCTCCTTTTGAATGATTTTTATCTATTACAGTATTATTACTAAAAGTGATATGAAATCCTCTATTTGTTTAAATTATACCCCAAAAATCTTTCCCACCTCCAGATCATAGGACAAAGGAAGAATTTGCTTACTGGAGAAAAAGCAGTTGCCAAGCTGCACAATTCATTCTCTCTCACACACAGCCACAAAAGAGCAGTTTTGTTCCCAGGTAAGAGGGAAAAGCCTCCCTTGGTGCGTACCTGTTGGTGTTATACTCTAAACCCCCAACTTCCTTGCTTGCCTGCAAAAGATCAAGAATTCCTGCTGAACTTCCACTCTCTTTCTTTACTTTGGAATTACGCCCCGGCTTTGCCTCGGTGTCAATGTGAAGCAAATCTTCATCTGAAGAGTCCTCACTCTGCAAAAACAAGGGAAAGGCTCAAAAAAGGTGGAAACTCATTGAGTTACTCAACAAGAACAGCACAATGATTCCTGCAGCCTGCTGCTCCTCCAAGGACACAGGACTAGCCTTTGGAATTTGCTTTCATTAAAGATAAAAAGAACAAAACCAGCTGCATGGTAAAAATCCATTTCCTTGCAGTCTGTAGGCATGGTGGGTTTTTCTTTCCCCTCCCAAAGCTCTGAGATCTGATCCTGCTCATGGGATCAGACCACTCTAACAGTGGTGTTTCCAGATGCTGCTTTGCTTTCCCAGCCCCTGCTCCAGTTCTTCGGACCATGATCCCTCCAGGGAAGGAAGGGACTGTGTGGCCATGGCTCTGCCAGCCCAGATGTGCAGCAGGGCACGGGTCTGCACCCGGCAAGACTGCCAACACTGACAATCCAGACATGGGGACAGACCCACATCTGCCATCCCACTGCAGGAGACTGGGAAATCAGACAGCAGAATGGCACAGATCCATAGGAACAGGGGCCATGTGGGGCCGTGGAAGGGAGCTGCCTACACCTGACCATCTCCCTGGGGCTGGGATTTCTGTGCACTGTAGCCTACAGTCTAATAAAACAACTCTTTTCCCCTCCCTGCCCTGTTTTCAGGCTGCTGAGGTGCCAGCCCTTATTGCTTGGAGTGCCAGTCTGTTGTCTCCAGGGACTCCCTCCTTCAGCTCCTGCACAGGGAGATCCCATCAGCCTCCAGACATCAGCTCCTGAGTCAGGCAAGGAGGTCTGCAATCCCTCCTGAATATCCCAGAGACAAACCAGGGTGCAGAGGATTAATTAGTACTTAGAACCAAACATTTTGGTCAACTCCAGTTCTGTCTTAACAAACTATTTTCTTTTTCTGACTTATTCAGATATTATAATATGAACATGTACTAACAACAGCAAACAAACACTTTAATTGCTGCATCACAGGTACAGAATCACGGAAGGGTTTGGGCTGGAAGGGACCTTAAAGATCCTCTCGTTCAAGTGGGACTTTGTGAAGGAACAATATCATCATACCTTGTATGGTACCGACTCCACCTTTGGCTTCTTAACAGGAGTGTGCTGCAGGGTGTCTTTTTTATCTGATAAAACTGAATGAATAAAAAGAAACATAGAGTCATGGTTCTTTTTCCCTCTGAAAACCAGCCCTCCTATTCCCTTACATTTGACTGACAGGTAAAACATGGCTTTCTTTACTATGAATCAGATGCTGATTATTCTGGACAATCACCACCTAAGACTTTGTCGAGCAGATAAAGACAAACCAGAAAATATTCTTACAGGGCAGTTCTCTTTTTGCAGTGTTTTTCTTCCTTCTGATCGGAAACTCATCAATTTTTAGTTCACCATCATCTGACACATATTCATATTCGTCCCGTACAGGTTTGGCTTTGTCTTCCTTAAAATTCTGCAGTGACCCAAACACACTAGTATTCAGCTGGGTTTTGACTCCCTTTGAACTGAAATGAAAAGAAAAATTACAATTCAGTAACAACACTGGGTAGAAAACAGCTTGGGACTTGACAGAGAGGAAGACAATGAGTATCTCTATGCAGAAATCTCAGTCAACTTGATACTTTCAGGGGTGCCAAAACAATTAGAATAATTTTACAAACACATTTCTGAACCTACAATTTATATATCAAATCAGGATGCTGACTAAAGCACTAGAAGAACTTTTCGTGATAGGGTATTTTCTAAATTGACCAGAAAGGCAGATTTTCATCTTCTTGTAAAAAAATATAAATAATGACTTTTCAATCTGCTTTTTTAGTTGATGTGTGTTGTCATATTTTTACTTACCCAAGCAACTTCTTATTAGAGAAAGAGAATGTAAATTTGTTGTCCTTATTTCCTGATAAAGGTGTCTTTTCTGATTTGTGTTCCTCTTCCATTTTTAGAAGTGAATCAGGTTTACTGTTCTGAAAGGCAAACGAGGCAAAACAAAAGAATTAAACCAGTTAAATGTCATTTATGTTGTAGATTCCCAGGTATCTTCAGAGATTCTATTCATCTACAGACAAAGAGAATTGCAAAATCATAGAATCACAGACTGGTTTGGGTTGGAAGGGACCTTAAAGCTCATCTCATTCCACCCCCTGTCATGGGCAGGGACACCTTCCACCAGCCCAGGTTGCTCCAAGCCCCGTCCAACCTGGCCTTGGACACTTCCAGGGATGGGGCAGCCACAGCTCCTATGGACAACCTCTGCCAGGGCCTCCCCACCCTCCCAGGGAAGGATTTCTTCCCAGTGTCCAAATAAGGTCCCCCAAATGTGGTGAGTAACAGAGGATATTGTAACAGGAGAATTTGTTTGCACTTTTGTCATTAGAATTTCACAACAAACATCTGCTTCAGTGAGACAGCCTGAGGACACCTTATTTAATTGCCCCTGCAGACAAAATGTGCTGTTCTAGGAGTGAATTTCACTAACCCTCCATTAGCCCTCCAGGAAGGTAAGCTTTTAAATCCATGTGGCATAATTCAGATTTCATTAACTTTAATTTCATGCCATTAAAATTAGTTACTGAGTATAAATTATTAGTTAATTATTGATTAGTTATTGATTTCTCTGCAACTGCTCCAGACTTAAAGCAGTAGGACTGTGTTGCAGGAAGGATCACAAAAGGGATCAGTACTGAACATCTCACTGTCAACAGTTTGGCGTCACAATGGATAAGATGGATAATTCAGCACATGTTATCCAAGAATTCATCCACACACATCCCCTTCCTTAATTAGTGACTGATTCTTTTCTGCTTAATTTTTTTCTTTAAAAACTCAGAATTGGTGTCTTGTCCTCTCTGCTTAGGCAGAGCCATGAACAATTCTCCACCCTCAGCTCATCACTGTGTGGCAGAACCAGCAGCAGAATTTAACAGGAGGCGTTACCTTATATTTCCATTTGGCTTCTGTTTTGCTTTTATTTTGCTCTCGGACTTCAAATTTCTCCACCTCATTCTGCTTGCTTGCAGATTCTTTATTGGGAACACTTAGAACATTCTTTGCAGCCTGGGGAAAAAAAGTCAGGAAAAAGTCCTTTTAATGAGGATGCAGTGCTGCCATGTCAGAAACACAGGCTTTATTGGAATATAACACAATATATTTTTGAAAACTCCTATTTATTCTTTTGGAACCCAAAACTGAGGTTCAGTCAAATATTGATGCTTCAGAATCTGCAGAAGACCAGCTGCTCTTCTCCTTGATACACCAACACACTCATCTCCCTGCCTTGCTGCTCCATGACAGGCATCACAAACTGCACACAAACTGCTAAAAGTTCAGAAGTGTTTTAGGAAAGATTTTGGGGTATTTCTTTACAAACAGCAACTCTGACATTCCTCAGTGGATTCTGGCCCCTCCTGAAGTCAACAGCAAAATTCGTGCTGAATTAAAAGGTTTCAGAATTCAAGGACATCACAAAGAAACTTGTCCTACACAGGCAAAAGTGGAAGAAAACTATTGTTCTATCTCCAGTCACTCCTTCTAGAGCGAAATCTCAAGTAAATTTGATGCTTTAGAAACAAGTTCTGTCACTATTGATACCTTTTGATCTAAATGGGTTTCTGGCAGGCTCCATATCAAAGAATAACCAAGCAAACAGTCAAATTAAATCCAAGAGTTGGGTAAAAGAAGGGCAATGATCCAGCAGTTACAAATCTCTCCTTCTCATCAGCAGAGCCAGGGTTTCACACTGTGTCACACAGATTACCTTCTACATGAGACCTAAGGAGTGATTTTATCCCTCTGATGGCAGGAGAAGGGGGAGAAGTTAAAACATGACCCACCTTCCCCTTCTTTGGCGTCTCGATCTTGGTCAGAGCCTCCTTGGTGTGTGCCTCCAGCAAGTCGAGGTTGGGGATGGCTGGTGGGGGACTCTCCTTTGCCTTCTTTCCTTTCTTTTTGCCTTCTCCCTTCACTTTCGGTGTTTTGGGAGGCTTTGGGGGCTTGGGGGGCTTGGGAGGTTTGGGGGGTTTGGATGGCTTGTGTTGTTTGGGGGTTTTCACAGTTTTGGGAGTCTTTTTTTTAGGGAGCTTTTCTGCGGGAGGGGGCGGAGGCGTCACTTGGACAGGTGAAGGTGCCTCCTCCTTCTCCACAGGACAGGTCTCCTCGGTGGTGGTGTTGGCACTCATGTCTGCTTTGCTGGCTTTCGAAGCGTTCTGCAGTTTGGCACAAAACAGAAGGTGTTCACACCCACCTGTCTCATGGTTGATATTCACCTACACCCTCCCTTCCACGGGGAAACAAACCCCAAAGATCCCCAAAGATTTGCTGGGGGGTGATCTGCATCACAGGTCAGTCTGGCCAGGGAATGAAGATCCCACCAAAGGCCACAGTAAGGCTCTGCTCACCAATTCCCACCCCCACGTCCCTCAAGCACAAGTCTGGCCTGGAGAAACTCAAGAGGCTTGGTAGGGAATGTAGGTCCATCAGGTGGGACTGTCCACACAAACAGATGGATGAAATGAACACATTCTTCTGCTTAAAATGCTGATCAGCTTGAGCACAAACGCTTTCCACTTAATTCTGATGTGATAAACGCAGCAGAATCACATTTCATGCCCCCCGGGAAAAATTAGCAGTAAAATAGTTGCCCAATTAAAATTAACACTGACTAATTAAAAAGAAATTATTTTCTGCTTAACTTGCCGTTCTGACAATCAGAAAACTTAAATACTACATCAAAGAGGATCAAAGGACATGACAGATTTCGGTTTTGAGGGCTTTGGATGTCGTTAGAAAGGGGGTGGAATGTAACACAATGTCTTCTCAAAGGAACTGAACCAGCTATTGTCACCTTGTGGGATATGGTACCACACTCAGTGGGTGATCCCCCCATGCAAACTCCTTTATTGGGGGTTTTTTGGGTTTGTTGGGTTTTTTGGGCAGTGTTATAATTATTATCTCATTTGCTATAGCTACTCTGCCCCAAGAGCAAGGCTTCCCACTGGGACAAGGCACAGGATCATAGTTCCAAGCTCAGCCAATGTCATGGACAAGAGTGTTAAGCACAAGAAAAAGCAGATGTTACATTGGGAGCGTGGTCATGAAGATGGCAACAGTGTTCTTTGAGTTCTATCCTATTCTGAGGGGAGAAGAGGCTAAAGTGAAACAGAAAATAAGGCTGGAGAGGGGAGTGTGGCCAGTCCAGCCAGGACCAGGTGGAGGAGAAAGGGTGCAGGACAGGCAGACACAGCATAAAGCTGAGGAAAAGCAGAGGAGCCCAGAACATGGCAAGTCAGCCACAGACAAGAGTCCTGAGCAGAGTTCTTTTAATGGAGAGAGTGGGAAACATTTATTTAAATACATCCATTTTTCAGCCTAGACATATATATAGTTAATATTATGAAAACAGCACAAACCTCACTTAATCTTATTTCTTTGGCAAGGTCCTTGATGAGTTGTGCTGGTTTGAAGTTTTCTGGTAGTTCATCTTCATGCTCTGCTAAAGCCTAAAACACAACAAAGCCAGACTGCTGTTTCTGTGCATGTTTTTTCAAAAATAGAAAAAAAACCCTCTTGAAGTGACTCGACCAAATTTTTCCTATGTGCTGAAATAAATCTTGACTGCATTAGACATTCAAATAAGGAAAAATATACTTTTTTCCCCCTTCTGGATATTATTGTAACAAGTTGTCCTGAGAGAACAACAAAGTCAATCATCTTTTTTCAGATATTACTGCATTTTCACAGCTGCAGCGTCATTTTGCTCAGCCCCTTACATGAGATTCTGAGAGAAATTCCTTTTCTACGTTTACCAAGACACACTGTCTCAGGCTGGTGTCCTCAGTGAGTACAGGCAGGTACTGTGTCAGCAGAGGGTTCTGGGGGCTCTGGGGGCACTGACATCATCTACACTCACATGTGTGTTACCATAGTCAAAGTCCAACTTTGGCCAATTCCCCTGTCCATGTTTAGTGATGGAATAGGCTATCTCCTGCAGCTAAGTCCCCCAAAATTTAGGAGCCACGCAAACAAGAATAACACTTCTGAAATAGCTGTTGCAGGAAACTGAGGCTTCAAATCCCTTTAAGCCTTGTCTCCAAGCAGTGTATATTTCCTGGCTGGGTCAAGGTGTTGGGTTTGCAGGAACTGGGCACCTTGTGCCCACAGAAAAGCAGGTGTTGTTCCAGCCCTCACTGCACAAACCCTCTGCTGAGCTGCTGTGGCACATGGAGATGCTTGGAATCAAGGAGAACATTCATCCAGTGTCCCTTTGGCAACTTTTTTAGAACTCTGGTGGTACCATTTTTCCTGCTCACTCCTCATGTGGCACCATGACATCCCAGCTAGCGCCTGCCTTCCCGTTCTCCCAGTTCCCTCTCTTTGGCATCTCAGAATTGGATGTTTTGCTCTGGAGATGTGATTTGTTCTAGCATTTCCTCTCTGCCCCAGCAACTAACAAACACCCAATATCAACCCAGGCTGCTTCTCCTAACCTGTTTTTTAGTCCATGACCTGAAAGCACCGTTGAGAATCTTTGCTCCTTGGAGTAGATGAGCAGGAGGTTGCTGTCCAGCTTTATGCAAACCTAAGTAGAGGAAAAACCCAATGTCATTCAACAACTGACAGTTTACAGGAAGTCTTTAATTTGGAAAAGTTTAACTGGAAAAGTTAAAGTTAACTCTTGGAGAGTTGGTCCCCACAATTCAATCCCTATTGTGACTTGATGGTAATAAGGAGTATATTTACTGTGTCACAGATCCAGCTCAGCCTTCCTACACAGTGCTCCTGTCAGCTCTGTCTACATCAGCAATCCTTTGGCTCCTTTCTCGGTCCCACACTCATCCCTAACTTCTATGGCCACTGATCCAGGCTGTGGGAATAAAAAGGTACCATCAGTGGCTCTTTGATTCTGACTGAATTCTGAAAAGCACCCTGTGGATTAATTAGACAAATTTTCCTCTTTATAGAAGGATCTGATGGATATCTCCGGACACATCCTATAGTAAGAGAAATAGAGGCAAAGAGCAAAGCAAGCCCAAATCTGTAAAGAACATTTACACATGGATGTTTGGATCAACTCTGCAGGAATCAAATTTGAAAGAGCTGGAACTTCACAGAAAACTTGGCTTTAATTCCCAATGCTCCTGCTGGCCACATGCCTGATGCTGCTGTGGCCCCATGTCCATGAGACCCGCCCATATCTTCAACTAGGATCAGCAGGATGAAGGGAGAAAGGAGGGCTCACAGAGCCCATAGCTCATTCAGTTAAAGCAGGGAATGAATCCAGACTCACAGGCAACTCAAAATAAAATAACAGCATTATTTTATAAAGCAGAATAAACCTTCCCATAGGCCCAAGTAAGAGGAACAGCTCAGGCCTTTCCCAGAGCCTATGGCAGGATGTTCAGGGGTGAGCTGGACCAGAGCAGCACGTTCTGTTGGTATGTTCAAAGTAGTTTTCAAACATTAACAAGACCAGTTTTGGCCACCTGTTCATCCTTTATGTGGACATCACCATATATTAAAGGTAACTGTTCTCAGATCCCAAAGCTGAGCCATCGAGGCAGGCAAGGAAATGCAGTTTTACCTTTGAATTTCTCTAGTAGATGCCTCCCCATGTACCAACACGCTGTTTCAAAGTTTGGAAACTGGGTCAGACTGACAATTTTCAATCGTCTTTCTACTTCATATGCCCTGCAAGACAAAGCCACAGAACTTAGAGCATCACAGGGCATGAGTGTGTCACAAAAGCCCCAGGGTCATTTTGCAGCCTCTCTCTGCTGCTGCCATGTAGTCTGGCATCAGGCCAAAAGCAGAATATAACAACAGCACCACTAAAGAACACTGGTGATACAGATGTATGATCGTTTTATTGCATTATTTGCCCAGAATCAATAAAGAACTACTTGTACTGTCTTACACCGAGCAAAGGGTCCAGCTGAGTGGGTGGGGGCTTATCCAGCACTGAATGGTGGGTGCCAGGGTAAATCTCCTGGCGGTTTGTAGCAGTTCTTCCTTCAGGACATGGCCAGACCAACCCAGGCACCTCACATATCCTCCTGTGCATCGTGCAACAGGTGTAAGGGCAGCTGGGAACAACTCAGCGTGAGAGAACGTGGTCAGAGGGCACAAAGGTGGGTACACCACCCAAAACTGCCCGACACAGCCACACCAACCTTACTGCCAATGATTTATTATTACTCATTGATTAAAAACTGAGCCTCTACACAACTTCAGATTTTAATGCCAGATTACCTCATCTGCATTTCAACGCTTAGACTGTGTAGAAAATGTCCTGCGAAGGCCAGGCAGTCTACAGGTGTTAGAGTTGCATAAATCCAACCTAAAAGAGAAAGACAAGAGTCCTCAGGATAAAAACTGGAACGGCAGCAGCACAGACTTTAATCACAACATGATGTTTATACTTTACTGAGCAGCTTCCTCCCTAGGTACCAACACAGCTCTCCAGTCCAGCCTCAGAACCACACATTCTTTGAACAAGTGGCCCCTTGTTTATTTTGCTGCATAATGGCAGCTGCTTTCCCATCTCCATGAAAACCTGTGACACGTACTTTATCACAGTGTCAGAACCAGGTGTTTTCCAAACGTGTATTTTCATACAAAAATCTACTCAAGTTAGGGAATCTCTATAAATTGCTCTGTGTTTGTTCCACCATCTGCTCCACAGATGGTGATGAGAGAAACACCTACTTTCCACTTCTTACACTCGAGGTAAAATTCAAGTGTGTAAACATTCTGTGCAAGAATATACTCACAGACAGCAAAATGTCACTACTGTCTGCTGCCTCCTGAGCACTGGTACCAGTTACTGCCTGCACTCAGACTATGGCTCAAAGGGGTTCTGCATCATTTACATGCACGTAGAGGGAGAGAAGATCCCTGTCCCAAAGAGATTACAGTTTCAACAGGTAACAGGGAGGGCTGGAAACAGCAATGCAAATGAGGAAATTGTTGTTCATGATGAGGAGAAGGCAAGGGAGAAGGGTTGGAGCAGAACTGTGTTCACTTCAAACCCTGCACTCTTTTGTGATCAACTCCCTGTCCTTATAGAGATCCTCCCAGGAACCAAGAAAAATGAAATCCACTATCCCTAATATCCAAAGAAAGCATGAGTCTATTAAATAACCCATAAAAATCTGTAACACCGAGGTCTTTGGCCTAGTGTGCAGCCATAAGTGCACACTCACACTCATGCAGGTACCTGCATTTCCTGAGTGTCTCAGGGGATTAATGTCTGTGACAAGGATTTTGGGGGGTGTCATGGTCAGAATATAAATTCATTAAACATAAATTCTCTCTCAGGTGTCAGAAAGCACCAATGTCATGGTGGATACAGAAGGAGAATTCAGGAGTTACTGCAACCCAGCTAGACCATGGGTGGAACACTCTGCCTACTAGTGGTATTTTAAAAAGGCTGCTAAAATTTTAATAGAAAGCAGTAAAATGTCTGATTTTTTCTTTTTTGATTGTTATGCTTGTTAGCATATGAAATCAAACTTCTATTGAGAATTAGACTTTAGACTTTGTCAGAGAAAGTTGTCAAATCCCACCCCTCTGGCATTTTGGATGTGCTCCTCTGAACAGAGGAGGGAAGCCCACCTGCCCCAGCCTGCTCACCTGATGGGATGAAGAGTGTCTGGCCTTGTTTAACGGTGCATTTGTAACATTTATCCACTTGGTCTGCAAAAAACATCTCACTGTGGTTTGCTGCTGACTGCCAGCGTTCATACAGAGAAATATTTGCAGGGGCTGGTTTGATGAGATAAAATATCTTTTCTCCCTGAATTAGGAAATATAAAATTAGCAATGAGCAGCCAAACCAACCAACACTGCAGTGGCACAGACACACACACACACCAATATTTATCTAGATATACAGATAACGTTGTGTATTTTAGCCGTATGTAAATAAAATTAACTAGTGAGCTTTGTACAGAGGGGCTGAAATAATTAAAGCACCAGCTGACCACATCTGCTCAGATTTGTGGGAGTGATGTTTACAGCACCAGGTTCCATCACCGTGCCAAAGCAGGACATTGTACCTTTAAGGCCTTGGGTGATGTGTGCGCAGAAGGCACTAAACAAATATTAAAATTCTAATAGAGTGAAAATACACAGAGGATTTGGATTTCCATGCTCCAAGTGCTTCCTCACTCAGGAGATCCAGTACTGCTGGGAGCGAACCCACTTACAGCAGATAAGGCTCAGATACAACGGAGCCATGGAGAAATAAACCTGAGAGCTGAATTTCAAGAGAATTTTATGCTGGTTCTTTGTGTGTAAAACTTAGTTTGTCACAAGATACACCTGACAGCCAGGAGCCCTCACCTTGAGCACGTGGTACCAGGCAGAGGCTCCGCCGGAGTCTATGTGGAAGTCGGTGTAACTGTCCTTCACACAGATCAGGCAGTACTTGGTCACTTTGGGTTTAGCCAGCAGAGCATCATCAGGCCAATAGTTTTCCACCCAGGACAGCTTCTTTACAATGTCAGGAGGCTCTACAAAACTGGACATCCTTACAGAGAGAACGGAGAACAGACAGGCAGCTTTTTAAAACAGAGCACAAGGACCCCGGCACGACGAGAGGCGAGTGTGTGACAATACCTGCATGGCAAACTGAAGCAGCTCCTCTTGTGGCAGTGGAACTGCTCTTCATTCAGAAAATTTGGGAAAACTCTTTACAAACAGAGATTTAAGGGTTTTTTTAAGTATGATGACTTAACAATAATCCTTTGCCTTCTTTCAGCAGCATCATCTCTGATCAAATATATGCTGTTTGCATTTCTCCAGCCCCTGCCTCTTGCTACGCAGGCTCAGGTATCACCAGATCTGTTATCACAGTCACCTTCCCAGCCCCCTTCTGAAGAGAAAGTGAAATGTGTGCACTTTGACATAAATCATCTGGTAAACCTTAAAAACTTGAAAGTTAAGCTTAATATTAATAATGCAAATAACAACAACATTACTGCTTATGGATAAATAAGTCTTGTTCTGATGATGAAAAATCAGTGATCTTATTTAGATTGACTAAATTACATTCAAAGCTCAGAAGAAGGAAAACGCCTAATTTGGGTTGATAACGTTAATATATTTAAAAGATAACATATATGTCTATAATTTCTATAATTTATACAAATAAATCTATTTATTTACACTAAGCATATACTCATATTGTATATGTATCTAACATTTATACAAATTATCTTCATTTACATTGAACATATGTTCATATTGTATTTATTTATTTATATAATTCACATATCATGTGACAAACATCATACACTATAATCATAGCTAAGACAATGCAGTGGCATGATAACCAGGTATTAAGTGTTTCATCCCAGAATGTGCTAAATTTTAGATTTATATATTCCAAAATTTGGGCTAATAGTTGTGGGAGGGGGAGATTCACTGCTGGACCACGTCAGTAAAGATATTTCCACTTCAAACCCAAACTAAATGCTCCCACATGTCATTTGTGCTCAGTGTCAAACCCTGATGACAACAGCTCCATTTCCATGGCAGGGTAGATGGAGCAGTGCATTCAATTAAACTGTCACTGTCTATGCTAAGAAATAAAATATTTGCTATTAATGTCTAAATTAGCAGTGTGTGAGCGACAGCTGCAGCAGTCCTTCAGGACAAAAGACATCCTGTTATTCGAGGATAATGGCAGAAAGCTGAAAAAATCTGCTGAAGATCCTGGTGATCTCTGAAGCCTGTAATGAGTAGAGCTGCAATGGGTGTGCACCACTAAATCCCAACTACATGGCTCAGGGGAGTAGCTGGAAAAATGAGCTTGTCATTATCCACCAGCCTTCTTTTTCAAGTCTCCTCACTGAAACAGATCGCTCCCCAAAACAACCATTCTTCATTTTTCTGCTGACATTCATCATCATCTGTGTAGTGTGTTTGTATGTAAAGGGATCTTCTCCTTCTCTGGTGCTTCCCTTCTGGAAGCATCAGCTACCCCAAAGGACTACAGGACCTGTAAAACTCGCAGCTGTTTGACATCCAACACTTTACAGATGCACCTGCCAACTCCTGGGATGAAGGTGCTGAGCACAGCGATGGAGAGCCCCGAGCAGGGACCTCAACTCTCAGGCACTGACACCAGCTAATGATCACAGAATCACAGAATCATGGAACAGTTTGGGTTGGAAAGAACCTTAAAGATCATCTCATTCCCATTTAGTCCATGGGCAGGGACACCTTCCACTATACCAGGTTGCACCAAGCCTCGTCCAGCCTGAAATTGGACACTTCCAAGGATGGGGCAGCCACAGCTTCTCTGGGCAACCTGTGCCAGGGCCTCACCACCCTCAGAGGGAGGAATTTCTTCTCAATATCTAATCTAGCTGATCTGCACCATGACCCCCAACCTGCCCTCGGGAAGTCAGCACCCCCCTGACTCTCAGCTGCTGTCAGACAGATCACAGGTTATCTGGCAAAAGCACTGAAACAGAACTATAACCCATGCTGTAGCATTAGAAAGATACAACAAAATTTCAAAGTTATTGTCCTTAAAGGACCCCCAGTGACATGTAACACTACACCTAAAGCCACACTTCATCTACTTACTCCCTCTCTGCTACTCTGCATGGAAGATTTTAGTAAGCAATGCATGATGCACTCACACCTAGTGGGATGCTCACTGCTGTACAGCACACTTGAAAAAAGAACGTGCCAAGGAGATCAAGATCACCTTAAGCTGGGAGAAGGTGTTGCCTTACATCCATCAGGGTTCCCATCTCACCAGAAAAACAACACAGAATATTAAAAATTAAGGCCCCTTGTGTCCGTGTTCTCCCACAGAGAGCATTATCACACCTCTGTGGTCACCCTGTCCTTCTTGCTTTGGTCTTAATGGTGTTTATCACATTGCACCCAAGTACCTAAGATCATACTTGGAACAGAGGACATTATCCTTCCCCACCTGGACAAGGCAGAGAATTCCCTCCTGGAGCATCAAGTTATGTCTGAGCAAACAGCTGCACTGGATGAATTGTGCCTGTACTACTGGAGCTGAAATAAAGCTGGAAGGTGCCCAAATGTCCTGTTGTGACACGTGGCTGCTGATGACACATGAATGCTGGTGACACAGGGCTGAGCTGCCATCACTGGTACCCTTCTCCTCACAGAGCAAAGAGCACCTTCATTTCGTGCTGTGCCTCCACTGGCTGTGTATGGATGATGCAGGGGAGAGCTGGAGCAGCCAGGGCTTCTATCCCAAGGTTAAAGAGCAGCCAGAAGCTTCTATCCCAAGGTTAAAGAGCAATCCCTAATGAGGAAAGCACTGGGGACACTGATCAAACTTGCCCCGCTGAACCCTGCCAGGTATCCCAGACATCGCATGGGATTCAGGAATTTTAAATCAGAATTTGTATATAATTCCATATAAGTAATACAATTACTTATAAGTAATTGTAATATAATTATAAAGACAAAAATAATATATACAACCATATTATTATATAGAAACATGTTATGTATAAATAGACATGTATTTTATATAAATATATATATAAATCGAATATAAATTATAAATAAATCTCTAGTAATTACAGGCAGGCTGAACCCTTACCTGGTGTCAGAGAACTCCAGGTTGATGACATTAAGGACTCTTTTCCTGTTTGTGCTGTAATAGTAATCCACAAATTCCTTGAGCTTCATCTTGCAGTCCTTCTGCTTGGTGACATCAGTGACATCAACACTCCGCTCCGGGCCTGCACATGAATCCAATGAAAGAGAGAGGTTGATGGGCAGCCTGCCTTGCCCCATTTTCTATGCTGGAGGGTGAGTTAATATGTCCAAAACCATCTCAATCTCCTGATTTTCTGATCTTTTCAGCCCTTGTACCCTCCCTGTTGTTTATGTATGCACCCACATAGACATACATGCATGAAAGACATGTATATACATGAAATATCCATAAAACTTTCGTAGTCATGTCCCTGACATAATTATTTCTGTAGCTTTTATCTTTAAAGGATTAACATTATTTTAGATATATTAATTTCATTATGGATTTTATTTGCTGAGTGAAATTTAAATGCAAATACCTTTGTATCCTTGGAGCAAGCCCTCCCCACCATGTAATAAAGGTCCTATGATTGCTGACAGGGTGTAACACTGTACTACTACAAGTATTACTATCACAATACTGTACAAGTGCAATATCTTCACCAACTGATTTTCCAGAATTCCAAATTCTTTTATGCTCTATTTTAAATTTTTCCTTACAAAACCTATAAATCAACGAGGAGTTCCCTTTTCTTACCATGGTATTTCAGGCATACCACCAAAAAAAATTGACCTTTTGTTATTTTACCCAAAATTACACATCAAAACCCCATCCCCTCTGCATCAGAGTACAGGGATGATCTACTAGTCCTTACACATTTCCTCTGACAGACCTTGTGGGATACAAATCTCTGATGTTAATACTAACAGCATCAGTTAATCAGTGGATTTTACACTGCGCAAAAAGAGAACACACAGAGAAAGGCAGAGCTTTATAAAGACACTCAGAGCTTTTTAAAGACATTAGGAAGGGAAAAAATCAATTTATTTTTCATGAAATGCCAGAATATAACAATGTCTTTGGCAGTCTCATTTGTGGTGGTTTGTCCTCTGCTCCTTCAGGTTGTTTCTAAAAGACATTCCAGGTCCAAGGTAATTAAGTACAAACCAGCAAGACAAATCCCTGCTTGGGAAATCCCACTTCAGTGAACAGACCCCAAAGAGGTTGGACCAGCACAGATTTGTGCCCCTCACTCAAATCTGGTGCCAGCTCAGGTTAAACAACCCATGTTGTTCCCTCCAGCTTTGGACTAACAGTCCTGCTGGTGGGGGGGATGATTTCAGCTGGAGGCTGAGAGAGCTCCAGCAGATGCCCAAGGAGCACCTCAGGCACACGAGAACATCTGCTGAGCATAGCAGGTGGGCAGGGAACACATGTTTCCTGTAGAAGCAAGGGAATAGAGGTAACAATAACATCAGGGGTCTTGTATTCCAGGCATTGGAACTGGCTGCCCAGGGCAGTGATGGACTCCTTATTCCTGGAGGGATTTAAAAGCCCCGTGGATGTGGGTCTTGGGGATGTGGGTTAATGCTGGCCTTGGCAGTGTGAGGGGAACAGTTGGACTCAATGATCTTGGAGGTCTTTTCCAAACTGAATTGATACTGTGATTCTGTGATTCTCCTTTATTCACTGTTTTCTCACTGCAGATCCAACAGTGGCTGGTCATGGCACCCTCCAGTCTGGGGAATGGGTCAATGTTTGGGTAAGGGAGTGCAGGAGGGGGTGGTTAGCAGGCTGTGGAGGAAGATGAAGGGACCATGAAACACAGATGGATCCACTGGAGCTGCAGTCATGGCTCCAAAGAGACACTGCCTTGCCAGAAGACTGGAAGGAGAGAGACATGGATGAAGGACAGAGCACGAGAGGACAAGAGATGAGACACACATGCTAAAGGAAGAAGGATGTGGAGACAAGTGACTTTGGAGCCCTTCCATGGCTTCTGACCAAGGTCTTTTTTCCCAGGTGTGATGAGGTGATGGCTTGTGAAAAGATGCAGCACAACACCCTGCTCAGGACAGAGATGGGAGAATGCCAAGAGAATCCAAATGACCAGCAGCCCTGAAAACAGCTCTCACTGGCATCACTGCTAAAACACGGGCTGCCTGGGCAGAGGGAGCTGCACTGTAGCTGTTCTTTCAACACAAAGCAAGCTGGCAGTAATCAATGAAGTCCTGGCCTCCAGAAACCATTTCTTGATCCTGCTGTGGCTGTTACTTTTAGTGCAGAGCTATGGAGAGCAGTGCAGCCTGGCTCAGCCCCAGTGCCAAGCTGGTACACTAAACAACAGTGAGTTCATTGCTAACTACAGGCTCCCACTACATAACAAACCCTGCAGCCAGCACAGCCAGGGCATAGACAATATTTTACAATATATTTTACAATTTTTTACACAACCCATGGGTTATTTTTTTAAAAGCAGCAGCTGGGCTCCAAGCAGCCCAATGCCACCTGCTGTCCCCGGTACCCACCGACATAGTTTTCGACATCGCTGACGTAGAAGGTGGGTGCGGGCACAGCCAGGCCCAGCCCGTCCTTCTTGGGCACCAGGATGGGCTCTGCAAAGCCATTCTCTTCCAAATACTCTGGTGTTAGTTGGCTGCCTGGGACCTTCACCACGATATCTTCAGCACTGGAAAACCAAACAGAGGCAATGGTGAGGGGCTTCCACGCTCAGTTTGGGATGATCTGCATGCCACTACTGAAAGGAAGGCAATATGGATAAGGAATTACATACAAATTAGGCCCAGAAGCCAAAAGCCAAAAAGTCATTTATTGCAAAGCACGAAGAGCACAACAGAATCATTCGGAATCAATGTCTTGAGCCTCATGCTCCAGCTACTGGGAACTCCTAAAATAAGAGCTTGTGGCAAAAAGCTGTTCTCTTCAGCTGTAGGATCTGTTGAGCTACTGGTGATCAATGTTAAAGGAATTAGCGTTAAATGTTCCACTCTAAAGAAGGTAAGATTAAAAACATTACCTAATATCAAATAAATTGGGCTGGAAATACTTTGCAAATCATTTTAAAGAAGTAGAATAAATTGCTTGGGAAATATTCTGCAGATCATTTTGAAGTGGCTGGGAGGGCTCCAAGGGGAATGAGGAAAGGGCAGCTCCATTGGCCCACCAGCTATTGGCACTGAGAGCTCCCAAGGGAAATTCAAGTCTGGTTTCTTGATCTTTTCAGGCGTGAAAAGTGACTGTACATGAAGGACCAACAGTCCTAAAAGTGTCCTGTCGCCATGTGCTGTGTGTCAGCTGGGAGCAGTCAGACTTTGAAGGTTCTCCCCAAAAAGCCCTTCCTGCCCAGGCAGGTAAGGCCAACGTCTGAGTGCTCTCTCCTGCAGCAGTCCTGCACTCCAGTTCACATCTCCATACGGCACCAAAATGGGCAGGAAAGAGGACGAGCCTGGATGTGCTGTCGTGGCTGCTGCCACGCTTGAGCTCACCACCTTCCCCACCCCATGACACCCAACCTGCCCCAGAGCCCCCACACCCTCTGCTGGGGGGGATCCTCCTCTGACCTCACCATACAGGGTGGGGGAACCCCTCACCCTGCGCCTGCTCATAGAATTCCAGAATGGTTTGGGTTGGAGGGGACCTTAAAGCCCACCTTGTTCAGTCCCCCCTGCCATGGGCAGGGACACCTTCCACTAGCCCAGGTTGGTCCAAGCCCAGTCCAACCTGAAATTGGACACTTGTAGGAATGGGGCAGCCACAGCTTCTCTGGGAAACCTGTGCCAGGGCCTCCCCAACCTCAGAGGGAGGAATTTCTTCCCAACATCCCATCTAACCCTGCCCTCTGGCAGTGGGAAGCCATTCCCCCTTGTCCTGTCTCTCTGGGCCTTTGTTGAAAATCCCTCTCCAGCTCTCTTGGAGCCCCTTTATGCCCTGGAAGGGGCTCTAAGATCTCCCTGGAGCCTTCTTTTCTCCAGGCTGAGCACCCCCAGCAATCCCAGCCTGGCTCCAGAGCAGAGGCACATGGCTTCTGTATGTGCCACAGAACTTACACATCATTTTAAAGAGAGATTGGTCCCAGAGCAGGCAGCAATGATCAGGGCAAAATGAGAGGCTGGTACCTCTGCTGAAACACGTGAAGCATCAATTGAATTGTTTACCCCTACTACTGTTGCTACTCTAATGCTATTTTGGTATTAAACATTCCAGAGCAGAATGGCAATAATTACATTTTTTGCCTTTTTGCTTTCTTCACTGTTCCTTTTGACCCAAGCCCCTCCAGGGGACTCACCGGGGCTCGTCATTCACTGCCATGTGCTGGGAGTCAGGAACATTTCTGGTCTGAGACCCCCTTTCTCCTTTCACCCTGACTGACGGGTGCTGGGGTTTGGTCTGGGCCACCTGCACATCTCACTCGTTTTCTTCAGAGGAGACAAATTCTCCACAAGACTTTGTGTCACTGATGGCACAAGTGTGGGTGTCAGAGGCCTCATCTTGCAGCTACTTCTTTGGACTACAGACCCTTCTGTCTTAGAAACTTTAATTTGGCAGCAGGATTTTCTTACACCCACATTAATGGGAGAAACAAGGAGAAAATTTGGGGGGTTATGGTATTTTTTTTTTTTTACAACTTGGGAGAGACTCAGAGATATTGTGCGTGTGAGTGCAGTCTCAGAGGCCACCCGAGGTTACTGAAATCAGTCTGCCTGGGCCTTAAATCTTTTACTAAATGAGCTTTGCGATCTGTCAAATCAAAAAAAAAAAAAGAAATAAAGACAAACAGTTAAGACAAAGATCTTGCAGGCCCCAATAACAATAGCCAAGCAAGTAAAAATACTGGATCCTGAGCTCAGCGAGACACATCTGTAAGAGCTGCAAAACACTTCAGAATTATTTTCAGTTTTTTCCTTAACCAGCCCAAGACCAGGATCTCAAATTAAATGCGAAATTAAATTCTCCATAAAAAGGAAGAAGTTTTGTGTTTACCAAGTACACTTTGCCAGTCTCCAAGGATTCTTCTAAAATAATTAGTTATTAATAATTAAGGATTTATTTGGTTATGGTCTACATTAAAGAGCCAGAAGAAAATGATCACTCTTGCAAATGGCTGTGAAGCAGCCTAATAACGTGTGGGACATGTCACCCAACAATTAGCACTATTCATTACCCCAGTGAGAGAGCCTTTGTCACCCAGAAACTGAGCATGTCGTTGTTCTTTCCAAGATGGAGACAGACTTCAGCAAAGTCATTAGGATTTTTGAGAACTGGATAATTCAATGCAGTAAGTGGGTTAGTCTCCCGTGCAAGTGGATGTTCTAGGGGTCAAACATGCTCTGGTTCAGCCTGGAGGAGAGAAGGCTGTGGGGAAATCTTAGAGACCCTTCCAGTGGCTAAAGGGGGTTTATAAAAGAGAGGGAGGGTGACTTTTTACAGGGGCAGATAGTGATAGGACAAGGGGGAACAGCTGTAAACTAAAAGAGGGCAGGGTTAGATTAGACGTTAGGAAGAAATCCTTCCCTGTGAGGGTGAGGAGGCCCTGGCACAGGTTGCCCAGAGAAGCTGTGGCTGCCCCAGCCCTGGAAGTGTCCAAGGCCAGGTTGGACGGGGCTTGGAAGGTGTCCCTGTCCATGGCAGGTGGTGGAATGAGATGGGATTCAAGGTCCCTTCCCACCCAGGCCTTTCTGTGATTCCATGCTTTTTGCCTTCACAAATCCAAGCACCCATGGAAATCCACAGGACCTGGGCTCAAGCAAGAGGAGATCTGAATACAGCTGCACAAATATAAAAAAGGGAAGAGCCTGGGACATCTGCAATCAAACAGCACTTGTTTAGACATCATCATTCCATCAGCCAGGCCCATCACCAGCCTCCCAGGACAGTGGCTGTACAGGCATTGCCCCCCCAGCCCATTCCAGCTGAACAACCCACCTGGGAAATGTCCGACTTCGGAGCTCTTTTATAAAGACCTGGCTCCCGTTCTGCACAGGCTTCACCTCTGTTGTCTGGCCAGTATCATGCTTATGCCAATTTCTTTTCTTTTTCACTGAAAAGGAAGGAATTGGACAGTTGTGTTAAGCAGAAGATAATTATTAAGACATTGGCAGGAAGGACAAATCTTGGTTTAATTTCTCACGTGAGCAGAGCAGAGGGAACCCCCCCCAGTGCTGCACTGCACATTCTAATATTGCTCTCAGTGTCCCATCAGACAATCCCAGTGCAGCCTGGAGATCCACCACAGCATGAGCAATGTGTGTGTGTTTTGGAGCACAAGGGCAACCAGACAGGGAATTGCTGAGCTGCACAGCTCTGGCAGGCATCGTGCAAACATGGGCTCTGGACACCCCGGGCTTGCCAGCCTGCACACTCCATCCTCCTCAGGAAACTCCCAGAAAGCCCCTTTCCTCCACATGCAGAATGGATCTTTGTCAACATATTTGTCAGGAATTACCTTAGACTAAAGATCTGTCCACCTGTGGCAGATTTGACATCAAGTTTGAGGGGTGTTGAGCTATGCCCTGGACACAGCATGGATGGGGAAAGGGAGGAGGAGGAGAAGGAAAGGGAAAAGGGGAAAAGGGGAAGGAGGAAGGCGGGAGGGGAGAGGAGAGGAAAAGAGAAAAGAGAAAAGGCAGCACAACTGCAATTGTTAGAACCCTTATTCCCAGGATTTAAAGGGAAGTTATTATGGCTCAGGCCTGCAGCAATGACAGACTGAGGCCCCTCCACTGTGCTCCCAGTGGGGGATGGACACACAGGCAAGTCCATCATGGATAAAGGGCTAGCAGGAATAAGCACATGTGAGTCAGTCAAGTGTCGATGTGGTTCTGCCCTGTCTCTGACAGCTGGACATCACAGAGCTGGAAAAACTGGTCCCACTTTTTCCCTGAGTCAGCACTATCTCCCTCAGCTGTTCCCACTCATTTTGGTAGGAAATTGGTTTTTTCCATATTCCTATCATTTAAAGCCTCTGTTAATAGAATTTTCATGTCACAACATACTTTTGTTTTCCACCCCTGCTTTATATCATGTCAGTATTTTACCCCAAGTCCAGACCTCTTACCAAAACAGTGAGGGAAGGCAGCAGAATCCTCACAGACAGCACCTGCTCCTCACTCTTTGCACACACACACACACACACACACAGATCCACACACTTTTCCATGAGGAAAGGAATCTGGAGGCCACAGCTATAAGACCTGAGATTTGGAAAGAGCCAACTTTGCTTTCCTGACCATAATCCTGGAATAACTCAAGGAAAGATATCTCCCAGTGAGTCCATCCCAGGTTTTGCACAAAGCATGTTGGGTTTATTAGTTCCATGCAGGCTCCAGCCTAGCTGGAGATATTCATTAAAGCTGCTAGTTCTTTATCTTAATGACTCTCAGGCTTAGTGTATTAATTCAATGCTCCTGGTAACAAAGGAAACAAGCCTGGCTTGAATGCCAAACCTTCCTCCTCTCCCTCCCTTTCCAACCACCGTCTCCTCCCCCTCCCAGCACATAGGAATCAACACCAGGAGCGTGTTGATTGCACTTGCACTCTGAGTGCAAGTCCCAGGGAAAGAGGTGTCACTTATCACAAGGAAAATTAAGGAGCTTATCCTATGAGTATGTTTTTATTACACCTCAGATAGCACGGAGGGTCGGGAAATAAAAGCGACAAATCAGAGCTGAATTAAGGGATTCACTGCAACTCTTCCAAAACCTCCAGGAAGTTATTCACCTCAGCACAGAGTGCTGGCAGGCATCCACCTCTCCCATGTACCTCTCCCACCCACCTCTTGTATCCACCTCTCCCATCCACCTCTTGTATCCCCCCCTCCCACCCACCTCTCCATTCCCCTCTCCCTCAGAGGCATCTCAGATGAACATTCTCCAGGAGGGGCTGTGTCCCAGACAGCTGCAGTCCATTATACTACATCAAACACTCTACCTTTGGCCTATTTTCAGCCATTCTTTCTGTGCTTCATCTTTACCATGAACACCCCAATAAGGACTAAAGGCCCATTCCCATGTGCAACAGATTCCAGCTTTGGCCAGAAAAGCTGCTTTGTCAGAAATGATCACAGAGTTCTCTTTCTGCAGAACTTTCTGATCCAAATTTGACCTTTGGAAAGTCCAACAGTGGAAAAAAGGGAATATATTTTTATGAAAACTGTATCTCAAAATTAAAAATTCACAGGTATATGTATTTTATTTCAAATGTCTTAGTGTAGAAGGGATCATGAAATTGAATGCTTAGGAAGCATTTCTTCACTGAAAGGGTGGTCAAGCATTGGAATGGGTTGCCCAGGGAGGTGGTGGAGTCACCATCCCTGGAAATGTTGAAGAAAAGGCTGGATGTGACACTCAGTGCTCTGGTCTAGTTGACAAAGTGATGATTGGTCAAAGGTTGGACTTGATGATCTTGAAGTTTTTTCCAACCTAAATGATTCTATGAATTCTATGATCTTTCCACTAGACCAGGGTGCTTCCACTGGAGCAGGGATAACCAGAAGCACGCTGTGAGTTTTCTACTGATCTACATTAAAGTTTGTAACTACTTAAAACACGCCTCAGTCTGACTTTGGTTCACTTGCAGCTCTGTAACTTCACCGATTCCAAAGGATTTCTCCTGATTTTCACTGCTGCAAACACGGCAGCAATCAAACCAAGCATTTCAAATTGTGTTATGAAAATGAGCCAAGCCTGCCCAAATGAAGCCCTCACATTTTATTGCAATGATGTCAGAAAATGTTGTATGAATATGGATGATTTTTCCCAAAGAGGAGTCCCTACACATTTCATTAAAAGGTAATAGCTCAAAATGCCATGTGACAGGAAACAATCTTCTGAGAGCAGCCACTCACCACAGTGGTAACGTGGAAAAATGTAAGGAGAGGAAAATGATTTTTAAATTTGACATCTGGAAAACATATCTGGCGGAAGGCGTGCTCCAGAAATACACATACATTTTTAAATCCAGACGAGTTGCATAACAGACAATCGGTGTCTGCGTCCCCCTCTGCTAATCTCGCAATAATTAAATCCTACCGGTGAACTCCTGGTGCTGGAATGACTCTTCCTCGTTTATTACAAAGCTGATAGTGCTGGATAACGAGTTTAAACATAGACTGGGGCAGTTCATAAGCAAGTGGAAGTGATCCCCCCGCAGACTGTCCCGGCAGCGCCCTGCACGCAAATTCCCAGCAGATGGAATGCATTGAGCCAAGCTGGTCCTGCCTTCATTTCATCCGTCTTTTAACTTCCCTGGCCTGCTGTACCCTGCAAGGAGGGGCTACAGGATAACAGCCTCCTTTTTCCACAGGATTCTACAGGTTAGTGAGGGAATTGCTATGCAGCTTGTGACCTTGTCTCCAGGACTCAAGGTAAGGTTAGCACTAATGAATGTTTAAATGGAATTTGTGCACTCCACTTCTTTGATGATCGGTCTCACACATGGTTAAACTGCCTGTGATGTATTTGAAGGGAGAAAACAAAGTGGCATTGCTGTCCTGCAGGACGAGATGTTGGTCTGTGTTCCCACCACACTGCATCCCCAGCAGCATGGGCAGCAGGTCAGGGGAGACCTTGTGGGACCCCACCTTCAGAGCTGCCTCCAGCTCTGGGGTCTGACGTCAGAAGGACGCGGAGCTGCTGGAGCGAGTTCAGAGGAGGCCACGAAGATGCTCCGAGGGCTGGAGCCCCTCTGCTCTGGAGCCAGGCTGGGAGAGCTGGAGAGGGACTTTCAACAAAGGCCTGGAGAGACAGGACAAGGGGGAATGGCTTCCCACTGCCAGAGGGCAGGGTTAGATTAGATGTTGGGAAGAAATTCCTCCCTCTGAGGGTGGGGAGGCCCTGGCACAGGTTTCCCAGAGAAGCTGTGGCTGCCCCATTCCTACAAGTGTCCAAGGCCAGGTTGGACTGGGTTTGGAGCAACCTGGGCTAGTGGAAGGTGTCCCTGGGATGGAAGAGGGTGGAACTGTGCTCCAGCAGCAATTTCTGCTGGGCTGTGTGACACAGGCTCAGGGACGTACCAGTGGATTTTTATTTGGATAAAAAGAACTGGAGAGACAGAAACCTTCTTAAAAGCATCAGAATATCGTTGTCCATTCAACTCTCATCATCTTAACCAGTATATTAAACTTGCAATCTTTTTATCACAACTGCCATTTCCTGAATTCTAGGATGACACCCCCCAGTTTTATAGAATTGATATTCAATTCCTGATTATAGGCTTTTGCTGCTTTTGTCTGGGTTTTTTACCTGGCACTGAAAAGTGCCTTTCATCCTTCATAATTCAACATGATGTGAAGGAAATCAAAGTATCAGACTCATCTCAATGTTACACAGAACTCACAGAGGCTGGAGATCCTGTGCTGCTGCTTCTGTCCCAGGTCAGGAACAGTCTGGGAGCATCTGCAGTCACCCCCCCTTTTCAGCACAACCCTTTCCAATCCCAAATTACTCACTTCAATACGATTTGTGGTTATTTGTGTGACCAATTTCCAGAAATCTTCCAACAAAACACTAGAAAGGCTGATTCTTCTAAACCAGAACATTTTGTAGGGACATATTGATTTCATTAAGTCTTTCAGAACCAGCCTCCCAAGAGGCATTTTGCCAGCTTCCCAGTTTGTGGGTTCCCTGCTCGGACCCCAGTTGTTGCCAGACCCTCTGGGAGACAGGAACAGCTGCAGGTCATTCAGGTTTCCAGTTCACACTTGACTTTTAAAAAATCATAGTGGAAAAACAATTCCCATTTTTGCCCACAAAACAAACATTTCAGGCTCCTCCCTTCTCCCTTTAGAAATTTTTTAAACTTTAACAAGTAAGGCAATGCACAAATAATTTCTTGGGTTAAAAATGCTGAATTTTAACACAAAAGGAGTCACTTTCCATCCATCCCTTACTTCATACTGAAAAAAGGACTGTTAGGATTCCTTCGGCTCCTGCAGATGAGCACCCAGCTCTTCCTCTGCAGGATGCCCTGAGGTTGCAGAGCAGCAAGATCCTCCCCATCACTGTTGCTTATTTACAATAACTGGTTTTCAAGTGAAGCATTTCATCTTTCACAGGGATTGGTTTCTTTTTTTTTTTTTTTCAGCCATTGTATAATAGAAAGAAATTGTGAATTAATCTGACCAAAGCAAACACATCCCACGGTTCTTTCCCAGACAAAACTCCCACTGAGATCAACTGTCACTTTTACTCAGGAGAACCTTCTGTGAAAGAACTGCAAGAATTGGCACCCTCAGTGCATCCTACAAGTTTGACTGCCACAGAAATCGCTGCAGTTCTATATCCAGGCCAAGCACAACAAACTGTTTCTTACTCTTCTCATCCACAGACGGAAAACACCGTGTAGCTTCCAAAACTCCCTGTATTAGCACTAGCTGCCTCCACAGGGATTTTCTAGCCCACATTCTTCAGTGTGGGCATAATTCATGCATGGAAGGATGCTCATTTTCTTGTGGGACCAGGGACTGCAGCTCTCCAGGTGAGTGCCTTGCCTGAGCTCACACACACACCTGATGCCACGCAGAAGCTGCAGCCAAAGCTCCAAGATCCAACCCACGGTGTCCTCCCACTAACATAATTTTCACCTCCTGGTTTGAATTCCAATATTTATGGCACATGATACTTAGGGCCTTTTTACAATGACAAAAATAAAAGGTGTTTTTGTCCAAACACACAGCCCCTGCTGCGTGTCAGGGCCTGGCCGCACACAGGTACTCACAGGTCGACTTTCCATGGGTTTTCTCACAATTTGGGCAATGATAGATGTCGATATCTGGTGCCTCTTCCTCTTCCACACCGACACAACTGGAATAGAAGAAGGTAAATATGACATTAGCTCAAGTCCATCTCGAAGCACACAATTAATAATGAAAATGCTGTGCATTTGCCACTGCCAAGGGCTCCATCGAAACCAGCTTTGGGTGCATTGTACACTGGTACCAACAGGGGTTTTGTAGCCTACACTCCTGATGTGGTGCTACAAAAGCTGTCAGCCAGAACCCCACCACCAGTCCACTGTGGACCTCCATGAAAATACGGCAGAGAGTCCCACAGAGTGTTTTTTTTGCCAGGGAGACCATTTTGTACCCACACAGAGTTTTCCCAGCACCATCCCACATAAACCTGATGAACAAAACACATCTTCTCTTCACCAAGCATGTGTGGGCAGCTGCGAGGGACCGGCGTGATCTTGGCAAGATGTGCACAACTTCCATAGGTTCCACCTCTGTTCCCATACAGGAAGATGAGGAGGGAAAGAAGACACACAGCTCAGCACTTCTGGCTGCCAAGGGGATGGGCTGCGTAGGGATCCCACCAGGATCACTTTGGGTGGCTCAACCCAGGCAGCAGCACCCACAGCCTGGGGGCACAGGGCATGGGCACAATCCAGTGGGGAACAAAACCAAACAGCAAAGTGTTGAAACACCCCAGGACAAGAAGCTGCTGCACAGTCCAAGCGCCGAGCAGCCTCAAAGAATCCGGGTCCAGCACAACACTGTTCCTGCCGTGGAGGAAGAGCAAACAGGACTCTGCTCCTGCTGCCTCTGTCGGGAGTAGCCCAGGCTGCAAGACACATTTCCAGCACAGAGAAAAGGGTTCAGTGGGGTGCTGTGAGATGCAGCCCTTGTGCCATGGCTCTGTGGGAGCTCAGCTAGGCAAGAGCACCCACAAGACAAAGGCACCCTAAGCCCCAATACAAGCAAGGCTGGATCACACCAAGAGCTCTCTGGGGGTTTCTCTACTTTACCACCTGAAATGCCTCCTTTGGTGCTCTGCAGTGAGACCAGAGCACCTCTCAGTGCTCCTCAGCCAGCAGAGAACACTGACACAGATCTTCTGCCAGGGAAAGGGCTTGGGCAGGGGTCAAGCAATGCAATCTCCATGTATACGGCCATGTTCTGCTTCCTGGCATCCCACCAGCAGTGCCAAGAGGCGATGAGTGAAGAAATTCAAAGTGTTTAGCTGCTGTTTCTGCCCTGTAGGAAGCAGAGCAGAGGATGGTTGCCTCTCTCCCCCAGGCCAGGCAGGGTGGGTTGGTTCTATGCTTCACAGAACCTCTCAAATCATTCTCACCCTGTGCAAGCTCTGCAGGACAACAACAACGTGTCCAAAAATGAGTTCAACAACTGGAGAAATTGGTATCGTGTGGACGCACCAGCAGCACCTGGTGATGGTCCAGATGCAGGGAGGCTGTGACCTTCTGGCTGCTGGCAGGCAGGAGGGTGCAGTGATGAAGGAGGGATAACCCATGACCATGCTCCCACCTCTTCCATAGAGTGCCTGTGACCCCCCCTGGCTGGCTCTGTGGAGCCCAGGGTTCTTTGGTGCCCTCAGGGGTGCACAGGGGTACATGAACCAACATGTGCACACCTGGGGCAGGGGGGCAGCCGTTAAAAAGCACCGAGACCCCTCACTCCCAAAGCTCTGCTGACCCCGAGGCACACGGGGATGTGTAACGTCCCCATCACAAACCACAGACACACCTGCTGCTGCAGAACAGCATCAACAAAGCCAAAGCTGCAACCAAGCTGGGAAAGGCCAAACTAGCTAAGATACAGAAACACAGCCTTTTTATTACCATTGTAAATGTTTTGTCAAAATAAGATCCTGCCAGAAACCTTGTTGGGTATGGTCCCCCTGTTGCAGCTGCCAGTGTGGGAGCCAGCTCTCTCCAAAACAAAGCTCAGGCTAAGAGAAGCTCTGCAACCAAAGCCAGAGACTCTCTCATCAATGTAAGTCCAGCCTGGGAACAGGAGTCATTATTTCAGAAATGTGTCAAAGCAACTGCAGATTTGGCTGCTATTTTTCATTAAACAGTTTGTTGCAAAAAATACAGAATTATTGTGTGTCCCTGGGCAGACAGCACGGAAAACTGAAGTTTGCAGACAGGAAAAATCATCATCACAACAGCCCAGTCCTCAGAGTGTAGTACATACAGAGAGAAAAATATCAGATTAGTAGGAAATACCACAAAAATTAGCAGAAAAATACCAGATTAATCAGTAGAAAATTTAAACAAACCCTGGTAGATTAGAGCCAGAGTAAGAGAATGTAGAGGATTCCTCTACCCACAAAGCTGTGTCAGCTGCTTATGCCACTGGATTCATCTTGCTAAGCTCGGGAAAGGTATGGATTAGGCTCTCTACAAGGGCTTGAAAAGCCTATATTTAGCTAAAGCAAGGAGATGAGACCCTTGGGCACTGGATGGGAGGAGGTTTGACCAGCTATGGCACAGGGCAATGGCTGCAGTGTGGTGGGAGCCATTGTTCTGAGAGCGAGTCAAACATCTAACGAGAACAAGGCAGAGGAGTAAAAATAACTGACCTCAAACTCCAGCGGGCCCCTAGAACACACAGTCAACTTTTCCAGCTCCAGCACAGCTTTGGAATAAGGTTTGGCCACTTACAGCTGCTTGCAGGCAGAAGCTGCTGCCCTCAATGTGCAGGAAACTGGGAGTGTGAACTGTCCAAGGGATCCCATGACCGATCTGCCTCAGGGATCTGTAGCGACCCGTTCCAGTCTCTGCCCCTCTTCTCAACCAGCAGAGCTTGGCTCACCAGGTACTGCCACCAGCAGGGCTGTAGGTGGCTTCCACATGGAGATAGGCACAGAAAACTGAATTTCCACAGTTAAAGTCAGACTGCCAGACAGCCCCTCAAGACCGTTCCTGCCAGGAGAGAAACAAGGGTTTCCTGCCATCTGTATTGGGTTTATGTGGCAAGATTTGGGTGTCAGGGGGCTGTGACTGACCCTTGGGTTGGTCTAAGCATTTTCACCTGGGAATAAGAAACAGAAGGGGACTGCCAGCCTTGGTTGAACCCACATCCAGTTTCTGAAGCGCCTCCTTCTCAATTTACTAGTGTGTTTTTTCTCAGAGTGGTTAATTACCAATAGAATAGAATCAAAGCATTTCTCTAGCTGAAAAAAACCAAGTCATCTACAGTGACTGAACAGTGCTGTCCTCCCCCTCAGCCCCCGAATTCCAGCACAAATGGCACTCTGTGGTTTGCATCTATTAGTTTTTTCCATGAGAACACTCTGCTTTGGTCCCTCCAGCTTTTTTTCTCAGCCTCATTTGCCCAAGAGAAACACAAACAACCAGAAGACTTGAACCAAGCGCTTGACTCCCTACAACGAGTCCAGAGGCAGCTGGTACGGGATCAGAGCCAGTGCGGGATCCAGGTGGTGTGCTTGGGATCCAGGCAGTGTTCTCAGGATTCAGGCAATGTGCTCAAAATCCAGGCAGGGTGCTTGGGATCCAACAGCCTTCTTGGGATCCAGGCAGTGTGCTCGGGATCCAGGTGGTGTGCTCAGGATCAACAGCAGCCTGCTCGGGAGCAGGATCCCACAGTGGCCCCACAGCAGCATCAGTGTGAGCCCTGGGTGTGTTACCTTAGTAAGGGAAGAACTGGGAAAAGCTCCCAGGAGCACTGCTGGGTGATTACTCAGATCCGCCAGTGAGATGAAACCGGAGGTACAAGGGTCAGCAAAGGAACATTGAGGCAGAGCTGGCCAGGGACAGGCAGGGAGTGGGGGACATGGAGCGAGAGCAGGAGCAGGAAAAAGAGCAGACTGATCTGCTTCATTTC
>NW_020897856.1:77083-111460 GCF_003984885.1 Neopelma chrysocephalum
TTCCCTTCTCCAGCACAGAAGAAATCACTGCATTTTTATAGGTAATAAAGGTCATAATTAGTGATTAACCTGATCTCATCCTTATCCCTTAACGACTGGTATCATTCCTTGGTGTGTCACTGATCGTGTGTTGCACAATAAGGTTCTTCCTTAACAACAAGGTGTCATTTGTACAGAAGACACCTGTCCAGTTCCAGAAGCCTCCACCACCTGAACAAAGCTGTAGGTACTGCATGAAAAACAGGAGAGTGGAGAGGCTCACACTTCACTTTTTGACACCAGGCCAACATTAAGTGACAGCAGTTTCTTGTGTCCACATTCCGGCATCCAGAAATGCAACAGCCAACACCGTGGGCACAGGAGATGTTAAAGAGAAGACAGAAAAAGGGAAAGAAGGAAGAGAGCAATGAAATGAGCTGTTCCCTGGGTTCACTTCTTCTGGGATGTTTTCCTGGTGGCTGTTACAGGGTGAGCTCTGACAGGGGCTCCCCTGTGTGCTCACCAGTGTCTCCAGAGCAAACAGACAAGCTTTTTCCTAAGCAGAAGGATTTGTCTCATCTAAGCAGTCACATGTTTTCACAAAATAGGGATTTTGGAGAGCTGAAGCCTGCTGTCAGTTAGGGTTAAAGCAAAGCAGGAGCTCGGGAGTCATTTGGGAGAACAGAGAGACACATGTCAATGCCTCTTCTGGAGAATACCCAAGACCAAGGATGGCAGACGAAACCAGTGTGCTGGTGTGGGCACATGGGTGAGGGCCCCCTGCATGGGACATGTTGAATTAAGGCCCAAATGAGACACAACCCAAGCTGTACTGGACAGCCAGGATTTTATGTCACCTCTCAAACGCTCACAGAAACACAAATGTAGAGGGAAAGGCCTCCTTTGCAAACCGAGCGGCATCTTGCGCAGTGCCCGTGAAGAGCCCGGCAGCTTCATCAGCACACGAGCACAGAGCAGGCAAAATCCCCACTGTTCTTTGGGTTGCTTGGACTGCCTTTCATCCCCGAAAATGAGCTCACTTTTTGACTCAGTTCCCCCTCGTACTCAGTAACACCAACACCTGCCCCCGGTCTCGAGGCCTCTGTCTTACAATGAACAAACCCTCGCTCGGGGTTTTGGGGATGCTCAGCCCTGTGCAGGAGCTGGGTCGTGCCACCCACACAGAGCTCTGGCTGCAGAGGCTTCACAGAACCACACAACCTCCTGAGCTGGAAGGGACCCACAAGGATCATCCAGTCCAACTCCTGGCCCTGCACAGACACCCCAACAATCCCCTCCTGTCCCTGAGAGCGTTGTCCAAAGACTCCTGGAGCTCTGGCAGCCTTGGTGCTGTGCCCACTGCCCTGGGGAGCCTGGGCAGTGCCCAACCAGCCTCTGGGGGAAGAACCTTTTCCTAATATCCATCCTAAACCTCCTTGGACACAGTTTGTCTGCCTGCAAATTCTCCTGTGGGTGTTTACAAATACATCTTTTCCTGGAGTCATATACTTTTCTGAGTATATGACTCCACACATTTTCACAGTTACTTTTATGAACTAAAATTTACATTTGTGTTTCTGTGATTCCGTGATTCCAAACAGGCATAGCGATATCCATCCTGCAGCTTGCCCCTGGCCATGTGCTGTGCAAAGCAGGTGCACAGGGTGCAATTCAGCCCCCCAGTTCAGGAGAGCATGGGGGGCATCAACCCTGACCAGCCCCCGGGGGCCAGTGCCAGCCCCAGAGCAGGCCCCAGCCAGCCTTTCCCAAGACCCATATCCAAGCTCTAATGAGAAAAAGGGTACAAACAGGGATTAACTCAGGGAGGACTTCAAGGGTTCTCCTTAATCTTCCAGTACATCTTTCCTTGAATGCGAACAGCCTGGTCACACCACCCCTTTCAGCACCCGGAGCGAGGGCTGTGCTGTCCCAGGGGCACAGGGTGGGATGTGTGGCCACTTCTCCCATGTTCATCATTTGGGAATTCTTTGGGGCATGGGGATGGTGCCTGCTCTTTCTGATGTTTGTAACTGTGCTGGAATTTAATACCTTGTTACACAGCAGGTGCCTTTTCCCTTTGGAAAGAGGAAAAGAGTAATTCTGCTTGTTACAGCCCGGTTGAGAAATGCCAATGGGGTTCAATCCCAGCCAGGAGCTGCTCTCCCTGCCTTTTCATCCCAGTGCTTCAGCCCATTGTATGAGCTGCTGTCTTGGATAAACTCAGCTTTCTGGTTGGCTGGACCATATTTTGTGATTTTTTTCCAAACTTGTGGTATGCAGCAGAGCATTCCCCTTTGGGAGAAAACAGGAATTACTTGACCTCTATAAAACTATTAGTAAAAGTGAGTGAACTCGGGACCTCACTGGAAAACATCCATTACAGCCAGCTAAGCCAGCTGTATGATATTTTTTTAATTGCAAACATCCAAGGGACTGCAGGGATGTTGCTGGCCAGTGCAGTTGCTTGGCCCCTCTGTGTTGAAGAGAATAAGCTGCCCCATTGCTGGTGTGAAGCCTCAAACTACAACGAGAATTCCCCACTCAGGGAAATGATCGGCTGCCTGGGACACAAGGCTTGCTACTCCTATTGAAAGTGGCAACCTGCTCTGAGCTCACCAGAGAGCAAAACTCACAGGCAGAGGTTTAAAAACATGAGCTGGACACTTTTCAGAAGGAGCATCCCAAATTGCAAGGAAACCTAAAATAAAACTAAGCACAGAAACAGAATGCAGCCATTGGGAACTGAAACTGCATTCAGAGAACTACAGATTTCTGTCATCAACAACAGCCGGATTTTTCATGCCTGAGTCATACAACAAGTTTAAAAACACCAGAAACAAATCGTATTTAGCAACTGGGGCCATTATCACAGGATCTATTTCCCTGAGGTGTAATAGTTTTGTTCCTATTACACTGAACACTAGGAATGATCCTCCTCCCCTGCTTTTTGTGAGTGGGTCAGTTGGGGTGGAAAAGGCTCCCTGGTTTTGGGAGGCATTAGACCTGACCCACTCCCTGCTTTTCTCAGACGTTTCTGCCATCTCAACACATTACAAAGCAAAGAGTAACTTGCTTTTTACATCTTGCCATCCAGAAGGACCTGGACAAGCTCGACCAGTGGCCCATGGGAATCCCATGCTGTTCAACAAACCAAGTGCAAGTGCTGCATCTGGGTCGGGGCAACCCCTGCTATCATTCCAGGCAGGGGGATGAACAGATTGAAAGCAGCCCTTCCAAGAAGGACCTGGGGGTGCTGGTGGGTGAGAGGCTGGACATGACCCAGCACCCAGAACCCCCCGTGCCCTGGGCTGATCCCCCAGCGTGGGCAGCAGGGCAGGGGGGATTCTGCCCCTCTGCCCCTCAGGTGAGACCCCCCTGCAGAGCTGCTCCAGCCCTGGGGACAGCACAGAGAGGACATGGAGCTGCTGGAGACAGTTCAGAGGAGGCACCAAGATGATCAGAGGGATGGAGCAGCTCTGCTGTGAGGAAAGGTGAGAGAATTGGGATTGTTCAGGCTGGAAAAGAGAAGGCTTCATGATGACCTAATTGTGGCCTTCCAGTACCTTCCAGAGCCTACAAGAAAGATGGAGAGAGACTATTTACAAGGGCCTGGAGTGACAGGACAAGGGGGAATGGCTTCATGCTGAAAGAGAGTAGGTTTAGATTAGACATTAGGAGGAAATTATTTACTATAAATTTGGTGAGGCCCTGGCACAGGTTGCCCAGAGAAGCTGAGAGACACATGTTAATGCCTCTTGTGGAGAATACCCAAGACCAAGGATGGCAGACGAAACCAGTGTGCTGGTGTGGGCACATGGGTGAGGGCCCCCTGCATGGGACATGTTGAATTAAGGCCCAAATGAGACACAACCCAAGCTGTACTGGACAGCCAGGATTTTATGTCACCTCTCAAACACTCACAGAAATACAAATGTAACCCCATCCCTGGGAGTGCCCAAGGCCAGGTTGGACAGGGTTCTGAACAGCCTGGGCTCGTGGAAGGTGTCCCTGCCCATGGCAGGGGGTGGAACTGGATGGGCTTTAAGGTCCCTTCCAACCCAAATCACTCTGTGACTATGATTCTATGGTTCTGTATGGTTGTGTTCCTGTTATTCATAGGTATAAAATGCTGAACTGCTCCAGTGGCTTCAGTGCAGAAATGTCATTTTCAGCCTCTACCAAAACTCAAAATACCACAGAGAAGATTCTCCTTAATTGATGGTAAGAAGATGAGTCCCTAAAATATATTGCATGCTACACAACTGTTTGACCCTGGGGAAAAAAATCATAACTTTTCACCCCAAAAGGAGCAATAAAAAACTATATCAGGGAAAATAAGAACAGGAAAAGTGGTTTTTGTCTTGAAGTGAGCTGCTGAAGAACGCTGCAGAAAGGAGGGTGATTTTTAAAAGCCCCTCTGACGCCCCTTGGAAGCCCAGGGCTGATTTTCATTAGTGGTGCTCACACTCAAAGTCTCTGAGCCATACACGTTTGGCTGCATTTTCTTTCCTTCAACTACGTATTTAAGGTACAAGCCACATACCAGGTGTCGGTCTGGTCTTTCTGGTCTGTTCCTGGGGCACAAAGGGCAGAGAAACTGCCCTCATTGCTCAGCTGGGAATTCTACTGTGCAGGGCATGTCTGGATGCCACAGAACCAGCCGGCGTTACCTGCTTTCATACCAGGTAACTAAAGTGCTCAATAACATATCAAACTCAAGACTGATTTAGTATTCCTTTCCTAAGAACAGTTAGAGCAATGCAGGGAACCACAATCTTCACATATTTATCACAGGGAAAGAGGGCTGCAGTCACGATGAGCTGTGACCAAAACACCTCTGTACCTCCGTTAATATCATATTTAGGGAATGTAATAACTTAAAAGTATTTTCCCAACATTTGCCGCTCTGTGTAGTCCTTTATATTTTCTTGATGTAATCCATAGAGCAAATTTAAGCCTATGACATCAGGCTGGGGGTTTTTTTAGATGGAATGTTTGTTAAAAGCAAACATTGATTTCCAGGGGTTCCTGGAACATGCAGAATTTGAAGACTTTTTTCTGACCCCTGGAGAAACTCAAGAAGACATGAAGCAGTGCAGGTTTTGGCCAGACAATCTCAAAAAAAAGCGGGAGAAACACAAAGCTGTTTGAATTCCAAAGAGCCCTCAGCAGTTACACCACATCAGCACATCCATTACGGCACCAACGGAGCAGCTGGAGCCCCATAGAACAGCTGGAACCTCAACCCAACCCTGTGAATATCCCCTCAGGAACCCAAGCTGGGTGTCACAGCAGGGCTAACACAGCCCCAGAGTGGAATACAATTTACCTGCCCCAAGAACACTTAGTGATTCTCAGTATTCTGTCCCGTTTACTTCACTACAGCTTGATGGGTGTCAATGACTCGACGGTATTACAACTTGACACGGAAAAGCCATTTTCTCACCTAACAACTATCCAGATTTAAGTATTAGCTTCATGCCAAAGTGTTCCTGGTGAACCCAATACTGGTTTGTTATGGTAGCGCTGCCTGGGATGTGAACACAAGCCAACCTCCATCCACACCTTCCTCTGGCCTTGCAGTCTCTCCTTTTCATGCCAAGTTCTTCCTCATTGCAAGAGCCAACATCACCTCTCTCACCCAGGTATCGACAGAACCTCCAGAAAGAGCTGAGAGCGCATTTTACAAACATCAGCTTGTGTAAGAATTCCGCTTTCCTGGTTTGCATTTAAACCTCCACCATGCTTAGGAACCACAAATCGTTACACAAGGCGTTTAGTGTCAGGGGAACTCACAGAAAACACACATTCTAGATTTATGTTTGAGACCATCCCCAGAAAAGGCATTTTTAGCTTGTAAACTAGAGGTTTTGCACAATCTGAATTAGAGAATCACAGAATCACAGAATAGTTTAGGTTGGATGGGACCTTTAAAGGCCATCTATCTATAAGACATTTGCCTACACCTTGGAGTTAAGACTTGTGTAATCATGATATACACGCACTTTATGACCTGCAGAGCATCTCCATGCTGTAGCTGAAGTCACCTGCAGGTCCTCCTGACCTGTGCAGGTACTGGATGTCAAGACAAGAGCTTCAACTAATGCTTTGCTGCAGAGGCTGGACCCAAACGACTCTCTGGGGTCTGTTCACATGTGCCATGCACCTTGTTCCTGTTTGTGACAGAACAAACTGCCCAGGCCACACAGCCTCCTCCACCAGGCCCACCATGTCAGGGCAGTGTCGCATCCAGGGGTGAACCTGCCCTCAGGTCTGGGCTCCTGGGGAGGGGGAACAGTCAGGTGGCTGTTGCTGCACCACAGAGCACGGGTGGGAGAAGGGGGGAAACCACAGCCTGTGGATCTCTTTGGTAAAGCTGCACCTGGAGCTTCTGCAGCTGCAGCACAGGCAGGGCCTGGAGAGCACAGGAGCCCGGCCCTGGTGCTGCCCTGGGAGCCAGAACCAGCTCTGCTGGCCTTGGGCAAGCCCAGAGCTGGGATTCTGCTCCCCTAAGGAGCAATGACAAATGGTGAGCAGTGGCCAAATCACATCCTGAGAGCAAGGACTGTTTATTTAATACAAACCTCCCTCCAAACAGATAACATATCCCTGGCTGTTCCTGCTCTAGAGTAGTCCCCAAGAAGTTTTCTACCTGTGTCACAGAACCACAGAATCACAGAATATGCCATGTTGGAAGGGACCCACAAGGATCATCCAGTCCAACCCCTGGCCCTGCACAGGCCCATCCCCAGAGTCACCCCCTGTGCCCCAGAGGATCATCCAAACCCTCCTGGAGCTCTGGCAGCCTTGGGGCTGTGCCCACTGCCCTGGGGAGCCTGGGCAGTGCCCAACCACCCTCTGGGGGAAGAACCTTTTGCTGAGATCCAACCTGACCCTGCCCTGACACAGCTCCAGCCATTCCCTGGGTGCTGTCCCTGGTCCCCCCAGAGCAGAGCTCAGTCCCTGCCCCTCCTCTGCCCCTGCCCAGGCATTGGAACTGCAGGGAGGTCTCCCCTCAGTCTCCTCTGCTCCAGCTGAACACACCAAGTGCCCTCAGTGTCCTCACATGGCTTCAAATCAAGGCCCTTCCCCATCTTTGTTGCCTCCTTTGGACACTCTGTTTATTTAATACAACCTCTCTCCAGACAGACCACACACCCCCAGCTGTTCCTTCCCAAGAAGCTTTCTCCCTATGTCACTTGAAAGCCACCACCACCCTGCTCTTAAGAAGGTGTTTCAGTGGGTTTAAAGCTCTTTTGATCTCTAAGTCCTCAGATGGCCTGAGAGGAAGGATGGATCCTTTGAGCAAACATCTTGCCTCTTGTTTTCCTAGGGCATACTGGGGTGTGTCAGGTGTTCAGGGACTCTGAAGGGACATCGGGACAGCTGGCAAAAAAATCTGATAGCCAAGTAACTTCTCACTTATTCATACAATTATTAAAAGTGATTATTAATAAATCAGTGCAGATCTACATCTCATCTCTCACAGTTTGGCCAAACTGATTGGGATACATTTGACTTTGAACGTTGAACACATTCAATGTAACTCTTCAAAATCCACCAGTCCCAGAAGTTACTCTGGAAAGTAAGGAGCTTGAAGAACCACTGGGTATCTGCAAAGGTTAAGCCCAGCTTTTGCAGCCCTGACAATAATGGAGAGTACAACTCCATCACAAGTGGGTACCAAACCAACCTGGAGCCCTGAGTGCCTGCACGGGGCTGTGGGCTGCAGTGACACCAGGGTTACTCCAGCTGACCAACCAAAAACTGCTGCTGGTGGGCTTATCTATGCTTCACCCTGGTTGTATTGAAGCCACTCCTGAGGGACCATGCTCAGAAAAGCCTGTGCTCATGGGACACAGGTAAGTTTCTAGATTTCCAAAGCCTAAACCCAGCTCCTTCCCTGTAGCACCCAAGAACACAAGGCCCAGGTTGCCCAGGGAAGCTGCGGCTGCCCCATCCCTGGAAGTGTCCAAGGCCAGGCTGGATGCAGCTTGGAACAACCTGGTCTTCCAGGTCTCTTCTAACCCAAACCATTTTGTGATTCTGGGATTCCATTTCACCATGAAAACAAGTTGCTCAGAGATGGCTGTTCCCTACATTGCAGGCAGCGATACATAAACACTGGGGATGCCAATCCAGGGAAACAACACTATGATGAGCAGCAGGAAAAGCTTGATGTCCTGTCACATGGATGCCCATGCTCACTTCAACATGCTACAGGTCACTAATTGCTGCTTTAGTTTTCAATATCTTCCCTCACAAAAGGTAAGAAATTCACCGAGGAAACAGTGGTGGCCTTTGCTCAGGTGTGTTTGCTGATGAATCATTTTCCTCTGCAGCAGCTGCTGACTTAGGGGTCTTTTCCAAACCCTTAGAGGTCTTCTCCAAACTTAACAATTCGGTGGTTCTATGACTCTGAAGCCCCAGCTCCATCTGGATTCAGGTCACTTCTCCAATGCCCCTGGCTTTGCTATTAGGAGCGGGTGGCAGTGAACTGGGTCACAGTCTCAGCTCCATCCCCTGCTGCTGGATACCCAAGCAGGTCCTTGGCTCTGCCCTCCATGAGGGAGCAAAGAGGCAGGGAAACCCAATTCTGCTTTCTGAAGACACCATAAGTAGGTCAGGCAAGGAGCAGAGATGTGATTTGGCTCTCACCCGTGCTTTAAGCAAAACATGTTAATTTACAAGATGAAAATAGCCCCAAAGAGACAGGATGCTGTGTAGAAGACAAAGTATTAACATAAATAAACTCTGAAACATCCTCACTGCCCCTTTCCTGAAGCAGGAACAGAGGCAGAGATGTGTAGGAAGAATGTGAGATGTGCCTTTCCTGTGGTGCACTGTCTACAAGAGGCTGCAGCAGTGCCACACTATCCCAGGAACAGCACATTCCAGGGACCAAAATCATGGGAACTTACAGTGCCTCACCAGAAGGTAAATTCACACAGGAACTGTAATCATTTGAGCCAATTCCTGCTCTTGCAGCCCATCCTCTTCCATGCATGTGGGAGCTCAATTTGGATCTGCTTATGTCTTATTAATAGGAAGAAACCTAAATATGGAAAAGGAAATATAAAAGGGACAAACACCCATTTTGAGCCAAGATGAATGAATGTCATGAATCCTAAGGCTGTTTTTCAAATGCACACAAATCTATCCCATGTCTTCTCACACCTGGATGTTTTATTCTGTGTCAAATACTTTTTCTCTGGGTTTCAGGGGAAGTTCTATCTACAGTCCCTTTTCTCATTGCAATATTCATTAAATTTATCCTTAAGTTTAGCTTCTGATTAAATTGTATCATTTTATTTTATTCTATTGTATTGTATTTTATTTTAATTATTGCACTATATTTTATTGTATTTTAATATTTCATTTTATTTTATATTTTATTTTTATTATTTCATTTTAAATTCACATTTTAGTTTCCAGAATAAAACTCTACAAACTTGACACGAATAGTGGAACTTGTCAAATTTATCCCCTATCCTCTCAGAATTTTAAAACAAAATACAAAGTAAAATCACTATCTCTTCCCCACTGGAGACACAGACACATCTGTATATGCACAAACCTACACAGTCAGACACAAAGAACGTTTTCACATGACCACAGTCTTGACAGTGAATAGATTCCATGTATCCATCAGGGAATTATTATTGATTTTATCTGGGAGATGCTCGGAGGCTGAGAGGAACCTCTGAGTCTGAGATCACACGTGTACTGACAGACACTGAACACTGTGACCCATCTCAGGACAGGACTGGTCACACTCACCCCAACAGGTACCGGCTGAGCTGCTGAGAGGACGTACAGTCACAGAATATCCTGAGTTGGAAGGACCCCCAAGGATCATCCAATCCAACTCCTGGCCCTGCACACACATCCCAGCAATCCCACCCTGTCCCTGAGAGCGTTGTCCAAACCCTGCTGGAGCTCTGGCAGCCTTGGGGCTGTGCCCACTGCCCTGGGGAGCCTGGGCAGTGCCCAACCACCCTCTGGGGGAAGAACCTTTGCCTGAGATCCAACCTGACCCTGCCCTGACACAGCTCCAGCCGTTCCCTGGCTGCTGTCCCTGGTCCCCCCAGAGCAGAGCTCAGTCCCTGTCCCTCCTCTGCCCCTGCCCAGGCATTGGAACTGCAGGGAGGTCTCCCCTCAGTCTCCTCTGCTCCAGCTGAACACACCAAGTGCCCTCAGTGTCCTCCCACGGCTTCAAATCAAGGCCCTTCCCCATCTCCGTTGTCCTTGGGTCACCAGAGACTTGGAGCCTTCTGTAAGGGGATATTTGTGAGGGTCGTAGGGGTCCCTTAGGGCTCTTAGGTTTGTACCTCACTCTCGCTGCCATCACTTGAATTTCACACCAGTGAAACATTGCTCAGCATGACAAAGGGTCTTAAGGAGCCAGAGAACCATCCACCTCCCGTGCCTGTTGAAATCAACACCTATGGAAACAACCTGACAGTGTTTCTTAAAACCAAGCCCTTCTACATCAGCATACAGAGAAATGACAGAAGCAGAGATGTGCATTAACCCCACTTCTGCAGATCCACCGAGACAACCATGATGTCTTCCTTCCATCTGTATCTTTGGGCCTTGATGAACCACTGTGATTATTTCTGAGGCTGATGAGGTCTGGTCTTGATCCAGAAACCAAGACCAAGAAAAATGCCAAGGTCCACCTACAAGACTGAACCCTTGGAGTGGAAGCTCCTCAAAGGAAGCTGTGCTCCACCCGGAGCGGTGCCCTTGGGCAGGTCCCTGCAGCGTGGCACTGGTCCTTTCCAAACCAGATCCACTGCAGGCCCCTGAGCCAGCTACACAAATGTATAGCTGGTGATTCTGTGCTATGCCTTGTTATAAATAGTAAGGTTTCATTTCCTTCATAGAGCTTTTGATTTGTTTCCTTTGGGAGACTCATGGGTTTTAATGGCATTAATTCCTATTTGCCAACCTTGTCCATATAAATGAGGATCTTCATTAAATGAATGTTAAGCGATGAGCACTATAATTAGGACAGATTTAAAAGGCAGTGTGTCTAAATCAGAGACTGCCCATGATGTTCTCTTTTTTATTAAGGTATAATTCGAAGGAGAATTACTGCTTAGTTTGAAAGGAATTATATTTTCCAACAATCTCTTCTCACTGAAGGAATGTACAGAGCAAGGATGTACACCTTGCTTCAGAAGTGAAGCCCAGATCTCCCAATCCCTACTGCTGACAGATGATACTCTCACAAGAACAAGGGTGGGTGAAAAGTGTCAGATGGTACTTTTTTCCCCCTAATTATTTTATGTCAACTTAAAATTCTATTCAATCTCTCTGTCACATAATTTAAAATAATTAAAGACTTAGAGACTGACCCCAACGCTCAGTCACACAATCCCAGCTGACTGCAATGCCTGTCATCTGGATGACATCAGAAGCAACACCTTGAAGAGGTATCACCACTGCCACCATGGGGAGAATGGCTCATGCCATTTACTGCACAGTAACATATTCCCACCTGCACCCAAACCTCAGCACCTTCCTGTGACACCTGGGTAATCAGAGTCAGATCCTGCTCTCAGCCACACCAGGCTCCCATATTGGTTTGGGTTGGAAGGGAGCTTTAAGCCCATCCAGTGCCACCCCCTGCCATGGGCAGGGACACCTTCCACCAGCCCAGGTTGCTCCAAACACAGTCCAACCTGGCCTTGGACACTTCCAGGGATGGGGCAGCCACAGCTTCTCTGGGCAACCTGTGCCAGGGCCTCCCCACCCTCACCCTCACAGGGCAGAATTTCTTCCCAATATCCCATTTAACCCTGCCCTCTGGCAGTGGGAAGCCATTCCCCCTTGTCCTGTCACTTCATCTCTTTTCTGAAGTCCCTCTTCAGCTCTCTTGGAGCCTCTTTAGGCACTGGAAGCCTGAAGCCTTCACTTTTCCAGGCTGAATAGTCCAGCTTCTTCCCCTCCTCATTACTGGGTTTCCCAAAAGCAGATGGGAAATAAGCCAAGAGGGAACCAGAGAAAGAGGCAGTGGTAAAAAGCAGGAACAAAACCAAACTCAAGGAGAAAATTGCCAAAGTTTGAATTTGACCCAAAATGTCAAGAAGTCCATTAAACAAATACCATAAAAATAACCCTCCTCTCAAAATCATTTTCTTAGTTTTAGTTTATTCCTTCTGTAACCCCAATGAAAGAAGCAGCACAGGTCCACAAAAGAATCTGGCCACATGCAAAAGTTTTTTCCAGGCTTGGTGGCCACACTGCAGCTTCAGGGAGCCAAGAAGGGCTCATCCCAGCCTGGGGGCAGGGGAAGGTGACAAAGCAGACCACACCACTGTGCAGGCCTTGCCCGGCACCCACTGCACCCCAGCCCAGGCCACTGCCAGGACGACAGAGCTCCCGCTCTCAGGGCAATCCAGCGGTTTGCAGGTGTGACAAGCAAACTGCTCTGCACGTGTTTTGTCTGTGTTGCTTTCCTCCTCTCCTCTGCTCCTTTCGCTGGTCACCTTCTGTTCTTTACATGCAGTTTCTGTTTCATCTTCAACTGACGTGCAGGTGCCACTGACAACTGCAAACACACCAGCCACGACACCCGGCCTGCTCGGCGGGACAGCACCTCTGCTCTTCTGCTACTCAGCTTGAGGCAGATACACCCCAACAGACACCTTTTGCTCTCTGCACAAGAATTCAGACACAAACCATCACGAGCAGAGCACAGCGGGCTCCCCTTGCACAGCGATACCCGGCTGCAGGGCAGGGTCCCTTCCCCACAGCTCATGCTGGTGGCACTCTGTGACCAACACAGCATCCCCTCCATCAAGTGACCCACACAGGACTCTTGGCCCAGCAGAATCACAGAATCACAGAATCATTTAGGTTGGAAAAGACTCTGAAGATCACCAAGTCCAACTGTTCTCCAGCACTGCCAAGGCCACCACTAATCCATGTCCCCAGGTGCCACATCCACACATCTTTTAAATCCCTCCAGGGATGGTGACTCCACCATTGCCCTGAGCAGCTGTGCCAGGGCTGGACAACTCTTTCCATGAAGGAATTTCCCCAATATCCAACCTAAACCTCCCCTGCCGCAACTTGAGGCCATTTCCTCTCATCCTGCCCCTTGTTCCCTGGGAGCAGAGCCCGACCACCCCCCCGGCTTCCCCCTTCTGTCAGAAAGTTGTAGAGAGTGAGAAGGTCCCCCCTGAGCCTCCTTTTCTCCAGGCTGAGCCCCCCCAGCTCCATCAGAGGCTCCTCATCAGGCTTGTGCTCCAGACCCTCCTAGTAGTCAAGAGACAGATGCAATAACTTCAGGAACAGCAACATGACAGGAACAAGTAAGGAAAAAAGTACCTTATAAGTAAGCAAAAATAAGAAAAAGAACACTACGGAAGAGAAAAATGGTCTTGTCTGCAATAAAACATCCAGGTACTCAGGAGATCTGCATTAACGTGCCTAATCATTGTCATAAAATGACATTAAAACCTTTTGGTTTGATTCTGTCTTACAGATGATGAGCACTGCTGAGGAGAGACTTATCTCCAACAGCTCTTAACACAATAGACCTCAACCCCAGCTGAAGACTAGATGCAAGACTGCCAAAAGTAAATACTGTGGATATTTGTAGGGACTCGTAAAGCTCCTCTCACGTTTCAGTTTTCAGTCTTCTCATGTTTCACGTTTTCAGACAACTCATTGTGACCTACAGTCAGCAGAGAGCACAGACCTTCGCAGTGCAAGACTTTGAACTACATCCTGCTGCACACGTTGGGTTTGAGCAGAAACAACTTGTTTCCCAAGGCAGAGTGGAAGCATGAGAAGACACTCAAGAAAATATTCTTGGGAAGACACTCAAGAAAATATTCTTGAGAATACACCCGAGAAAATATTCTTGTGAGAGTAAATATGCTTGAAGCATTTTGCCCTGGAATCTGAAGAGTGTTTCTCTTGTGAATAGGGAAGGGGAGCCCAGGCCTCACTGAGGACAGGTCATTTAATGTAAGGGCAGTTGTTTCCAATGACAGTCATAGAATGGAATCACAGCACAGTTTGAGTTGGAAGGAACCTAAAAGCACATCTTCTTTCAGCCCCAAACCCTATCTGCCCTGTCCTAAGGAAAGCAGCAGCTCCACACCCAGGAGTACGTGGCTTTGGGGGTTGTTGCCAGTGCACTCGTGGACCAGCCTGACGCTCACCTTACAAGCTCGATGCCCTCAGACCTGTCTCCTCACAGGACACTCCTAACAAAAGCCTCTGTCAGCAGAACAACTCCTCCTAAACTTCCTGATGGCTGAGATCTGAAAAACAAGCGGGTGGACACCGAGGTTTTCCCCCTGAGGTCACTGAGAGCTCTACAGAGTAAAGGGCACTTGCAAGCTGAGTCCTGGTCCTGGGGCTTGCCTGGATGAAAACGCTGTGCTGGGTTAGTGGCCATACACCACAAAGTGGATTCACGCATAAAGCTGCCCTTTACCCTTCCTCCCTCTGGCTCCCAGCTCATACCAGGCTGCACAAGCAACTCTCCAGATCCCTACAAACTATCTCTATCACCACACACACCACAAAACTTCTCTATGGAATTAGTGCTGGGTTGATCAAAATAAATCCTTATTTATCTGCTGCACACAACCGAGGGACGGAGTGATGAAGTGCATTCTCTCACATGCACTGAGAGTCAAGTGCCACAGTAAACAAAAAATCCCAGGAATGGACTCATTTTCACATACATTTTGGAAACCACGGGCTTCATTCTGCCCAATGCAGAAGGGAGCAGGAAAGGGAATTGTCTCGAGGAAAATAACCCTTGCATTATTGTATAACCAACAAAATTCCGTGACATTAGTGCCTCAGCACTTCTTCCTCACACAACGTGTCACCTCAGCGGTTGACCACAGCTCCATGAAGAGCTCCAGGCTGCAGACTGTGGAAAAGCCACAGTCAGAACAGCCTTGTACAAACTCAGCATAAACTTTCCTCCACAGAGAAGCGCTGTGATCCAGCCTGCATGTGTTTTCACTCGTAGGACACCTTCTCCCCATCACAGGTCAAACTGCTTTAGGGAAGTGTCTGCTATTAGCATGTGCCTTTTGTTCCTCAGTAAAAAAAACTGGTGTCATTGTATAAATGAAATATCACCCATCTTGGAAAAAAGGAAATGAATCAAACTAAAATAAATGAAGTTTCTAGATCACAGCAACCTACAGCTATTGCACAACCCCGGTCTTTGCCAGCATCACACTGTTATGTGGCCTACCTAGAACCAGTGTGTGCCAGCAACAAAACTGTTTCCCAAAGCTGAAGGTCAGACACCCAAAAACCAGCAATGCTTCACTGTTCGATTCCTTGAGGCCCCACAGGCCAAGGTCTCATAGTTCAATGGAACACATCACACACATGGATGAGACCCCACAGACCAACACAGCCAACTCCTGAGGAAGTGCAGTCTGAGTGAGCCCTGGCAGTCATCAGCCCACCACGGCCACAGGCAGCACTGGGAATTTGATTTCACCCCAGCCTTTCTTTGCTGTCCCAAGGATTCAAAGATGAAAGGCATCTCTACCAGGAATGCCACTCCACCAGTGACCGAGCAGACAGGTCACCTTCCCGGAAGAGACCCCCAGGAGAAGGGACACCAAAAGCTGTGCTAAACCCAAGACCTGAGGAGCAGAAGCCAGGTTTGGCTGCGCTGGCTCATTTCCCCCGTAATGCAGCACTGTAACACACACCAATGTGTTACTGCTTGGTGAAACACATCCCTCTCGCCCTCTGAAATTCTAGGAATTAACTTTCAAAAATAAGCGCAAACATATCAAGAAATCAGCCATTATGTAAAACCTCTATAAACTGACTGCAGCCTCACCATGACCCTGTCACTCCATTTCTCTTTCCTACAGGAACGTTACTGCAAATACTCCTACAGTAACACCGGCTGTTCAAGATCCACAGCCTACCTGTAACACTGGCTTACTACAAACTCCCACCTGCAGTCAACAGACCCCTCAGAAATTCTTAATTTTGTAACTTGTCCTCCAAAAGCCACAGCACTGGGAGCAGCTCAGCTCCCTCGCACTGTGACCGCAGCGGGATGGGGACAGCAGGGATGTCACACACCCTGGGGATGGGTGTGCTGCTTTCACTTGGGATACAGTTAGTTTTCTTCACAGTCACTAGTACAGGGCTACTTTCTGTTCTCTCTTCTCTGAAAGCTTGTTTCCTTTGAAAGTCACAGGGATCCCACCTTCAGCTGCTGTCCACTGGTCCAGCTGCACTGCAGTTGGCTGTACCAATCCTCATCCATTAAACCCGGGTCCCTATATTTTCCCTTCCCTGCTGTGTACACAGACCCTTCCAGGACCTTCCCCTGGCTGCAGAGGCTGTGGCAGTGTCCGTCCTCAGCAGGAAGATGCTCCCGGCAGCACCTCAGAGGCTGCCATAACCCAACCCCCAGGTGCCTACAGACAGCACCCTCACCAAATTTCCATCACCAAATCCTGAATATGCCTGTTTCTAGAATGCAAGCTGTGGATGTGCAAGAGGAAGGCAGAGGAAGGAGAAGGACCTGCCCAAGGGGATAAAAGTGTCTGTAGGTACTCCCTGGGCACATCTAAAAATGTCCAAGTAATCTTGCTGTATGAAGAACTGCCGTGCTGGTCTGTGATCTCACACCCCACAATTTCAGCAGTGTAAAGTTGCACCTCAGGCTGATCTTTCTCACTCTTGTTTTCTTTTGAGGGATAATTTCCAGTTTCTGTGGATAGATCCAGAGTGAACCTCCAGACCCCGTGACAATCAAGAACTGGAGAAGAAACAGAGCTTTCTCCACTGCTAAAGGAGTTCAGGTGCTTTTCCTGAGCACAGGTAACAAAATGGGTTTGGATTTCAAGCTGGATAGGCACATCTGCACTGACACTGGCAAAGGTGGGTTTGCAAATAATCAAGCTCTGAGGAGGGGAAATGTGTTTCAATCACTGGTTTTCAGCTTATTGAAATCAAATGATGCCTTTGCCGTCCTGTACCCGAGTCTGAGGGCTCTGAGGGCTCACTTACACCGAGCAATGGGAGTGATTTTACTGTACACAACCCTCTGGGTTAAACATCTCCATGGGAGGTCCCACAAGTCCAAGTTTTAGTGTTTCAGTTACTGAGGCTGCAAAAATACTTTAAACCAAACCAGCTGAGCGCTGTCAGAGCTGCTCTGCCCAGGCAACATCAGTAACTTCGTACAGCAATAACCACTTGTACATGTGTGTATTTATACACATAAATACAACTCTGACTACTGCATGTGTTTGACTTGCTTTAATTGTGCCATCCATTTATATAACCATTTATATAACTTATTTTTAAATCTGAGGTAACTTATCACTGTAATTTGCATGAGCATGCTCAGATCTCCCTAAAAATACTGATCAATGATGGGCTCTCATTTTCAGTCTAAGTGCCCTTTGCATGTGTTCTTTATACATATATAAATATATATACATATATATATAAAAATTTATAAACACACGGAAATCCTGATAGTACCCTGACGTTACCTTTTCATGCTCTATTTTGCATGACAAACATTCTGAGCCAACAGTAACGTTCACAGGGGAAGCTCCAAAATGAGCTGACAGTATCACGAGGAGGGAAGAAGGAATGGGAATGATTTTCAGTGTCATATTTACGAAGAACTTACTATATTAAACCCAACAACAACACAATTAAAGAATGATAAATTATTAACAGAACCCCCAAACCATTCTTGATTGTTCCTGTTGTTGAGGTCCACGGCCTGCTCTTGTATCTTTATTTCATTTCAGCACTTCGAATACATTTTTCAAAAGATTAACATCAAATTTCAAATGACTTAATTACAGCTTTATCACATTTTATTCCTATTTCAAGATGCAAATTGGCTTTACATGTCTCCATGTACATCCATGCTGCACTCTGCATGTCCTTGCCATGCCACCCTCCAGCCAGCTCACCTGCAGGATAACCCACCCACATGACAGTAAAGAATCCTCCTGCCCACAGAGTGCTCAGCACTGTCTCGTTGCTGAAAACAACCATTGTGGAGATGCTTCATCTTCACCTTTGATACACATGGCAGGTGTGTCTGGGAATGATGGATAACATACTTGATACAGGGAAACACAGCAAACCTGCATGTTTAGAAAACCATGGCAGCAATAGGCACACATCACACAGGTGTCCCAGGAGACCAGGCACTGGACTGGTGGGAAATGGTGTCCTTTATGTCCATGGACTCATAATGACTTGTTCCACCTGGTAATTCCACTCTGGTTGGACACACTTTACCAGCTGACTGGTAGCACTGGTCTCCCTCACACTCTCCAAAGGGACCAGTTTCCCTTTTACAAGCTCTATGATGGAACAGGTTGACGATGATGGATCGGTCAAAGTGGTTTAATGCTGGGGCCCCTTTTCTCCCTCTTGCCTCTATTTACTGAAGCAGGTCCCAAGGCTCTGCTGCTGAGCAGATTCCTGCTGTGGACTGTGTGGTTTGGGGTTTATCGCTGTTCATCAGCAATTACAGAGCACAAACCTACACACCACAGCAACACCTGCCATGGGAGGTTGTTCCTTACAGCTTTCACAACAGCATCTCCTCAAGGACACCACAGACACGTCCTGCAAAGCCTTGTAATAACTGGCAGCCCATCAGGTGCTGCAGCAGTACAAGCTCTCAGGAATGTCATAGGCCATTCCTAGAAAATGAATTAACTCCAAATTAACATTATATTTCACAAAACTGTTCTTTTAAGCCCTATTTTTGGATGAGCCTGGCTCAGCAAACACACAGAATCAGTCTCACGACATGGAGGTGACCTGGAGCTTACTCCTGTGAGAAACACAGCATGACTCTGGATGGGGCCCCAGCACTGGGAATTTCCGAGGTGGGAAGAGAGGTTCATGCTCATTCTAACCTAGGGAGACATAGTGGGATTTACAGAACTGTTCAGGGTACGATGATCTGACCAACAGCCAGAAGGAATCTCTGCCCTTGTAGCTGTTGGAATGGAAGCAGGGCAATACCAAACACCTTTGAGTCACGTGGCTGAAGTGTGAACGACCTTCCAGTGCAGCACACCAGCATTCCATAAGGTAAATCTGCCCAAAATGGAATGTGAACTAAAGCAAAGAACAGCAGGAAGCACATAGGGGTCTTCAAGGTTCTGGGCAAGGCACCTGAGGGACTCAAATCTCCTCTGAGCACACGGAAGGAAAAGTTCATAAGCTCAGCAAGTATCAGAATTTGATGTAAGCAGACATTTTAAATGGAACCAGGCTCCCAGCTTCTTTTCTGGGTAACACGTGGCATCCTGCCTGGGATGGCAGCAGCCCTGCCTGGCAGCCAAGACCAACGCTCTCAGTGCCAGGAGCCACCAGCACTTCCCTGCTTACACCTTGAACATTTCCCTGTTTAAAAATACAACAACCAAGCCCACAAACTTTAATCCAGCTGAGGAAGACAAATGAAATAGTATCTCAGTGAAGCTCTAAGTGCTCTTGAAAAAGAACTTCCCAACTCTCAGTCCCCAGTAGGACAATTTACTCCTATGGTCTTATTCTGGCAAACGAGGTACCTTCGAGATGAGGTTTTTCTTCTCCCTTCTTATCAAAGCTTTTATGTGGGTTTGTGCCATTTCAAAGCACAACATATTTAAAAGTTTAAAAAGTAAATCTGAAATCAAATGGAAGCAGTAACAAAGTAACTTGTCCAAAACTGATTTCCTTCAGTTCCAGATGATGTCATTACCGGTGAATAATAATGCAGACATGAATTTGCTGCCAACAGGAAACACTGCAGTATGGAATGGAATGGAATGGAATGGAAGAATAGAATATCCTGAGTTGGAAAGGACCCCCAAGGATCATCCAGTCCAGTTCCTGGCCCTGCACAGACACCCCAACAGTCCCACCCTGTCCCTGAGAGTGTTGTCCAAACCCTCCTGGAGCTCTGGCAGCCTTGGTGCTGTGACCACTGCCCTGGGGAGCCTGGGCAGTGCCCAACCAGCCTCTGGGGGAAGAACCTTTTCCTGATACCAGCCTAAACATGTCAAAGTCTCATGTAATTTTGAGCCTATTTTCAAGTTACTCCAAACGTGTTAGGAACCACCGACTTCACATTTTTGCAACTAATTTGGTCCAAACTGCCATGGAAACCCCTAAATATTTCTTAATGCTGAACTGTGGAGGAGCAGTAACAGACCCAAATAAAATACCCAGTGACATCCAGTGCCACTAGTCGTGAGTTAGCAGTGGAGATTGCACAGTGTTATGGTGGAGTTCATGGGGATGTAAAGTGCTTTTTGCACCAGCTGATTTAGACATCTGCACATCAACCCACCCTGGCAGGAGGCTGGAACAAGATGAGCTCTAAGGCCCCTTCCAACCCATTCTGGGATTCTGTGATTCTATACACAATCACAAACTTCCTCTTTTTCTCCAGACACTTTTCATGCCTTTTTACCAACATGGCTTAAAGTGTTAATATTTTTTTCCTGTTTGTGACTTATCAACACAAAATCAGAGCTCATACTTGCTCTCCTCAAAGGGAAAAGCCTTACCTGAGGAGTGAACCCCTCCAGCACATGCAAGCTGTGCTCCCCAAGACACTCCATCTTTCCTTAAAAAACAATTGTGGCATTTTCTGTGACACTTCTGTCCCCCCGAGGCCCTGTGGCACGAGCAGGACCTGGGATGCCTGATGCTGCTGAGCCTCCCCATCAGTGTGGTTTGCAGCTAAAGAATCAATTCTGCTCTGGGGGGGATTTTGGAGCTCCAAGAACACAAAGAAACACAAAATTCAGAAAGAACAATGAAAAGGCAGCAGCAGCCGGCAGGTTCAGGCCGTGACCACAGGCAGCCAGGCAGGCTCTGTGCTCCCACTCACTGCGAGATTCCAGGTAAGTGCTCTTCAGAAACACCTCCTTGACACACACTTTCCTTCCTCAAACCATTCGCCAACTCTCACACCATGAAAAAGCAGAAAAAATGATTCTGAAGAGCATTTGTGGCAAGTGCTTGGGATCTGAAAAACTTCCTTGTACCAAAGCAGAAAACAACAGTTCTGTTTGTTCTAAAAAAAAAAAAAAAAAAAAAAAAAAAAAAACCAAAAAACAAACCAAGCAAACAATAATCCCCAACTAACCAAAAAGACCTGCCTGCCCTCCCAGTAGAAAGCCTCCTGGGAAAAAGCTTAGGCTTGAGGGCTTAAAAACATCAAGGTCTGGTTTGTCATTGAACACAACGGGCAACAGCAATTCTGATTGCAAGCGACACGATGAATTGATCATTTCCTACTGCCCTTTGCTTTGGAAGCATCAGGGAACAACCCCAACTCCTGCTTATTCCAGGCCTTTGGGTATTTTTCAAATAGGATTGTAATTGAATTTCAACCACGACTTCAGTTCAGCAGTTTTAAAATGGAAAAATCCAGCAGGGACATAGAGTGTATCTGGGACTTGAGTAGCTGGTGAGTTGGTGAGCAGCCTGGTAGGTACCTCACAGCTGAGTTACACATGGAGTGCAATAGCTTTACTCCTCTCTCTGGGCTGTGTGTTCTGCCACACTCCCCCTCCTGCCCTCTGTAACAGCTGGTCCTGTGGGCAGGGCCAGTGCCTGTGGTGGCCCCTGGCCGGAGCATCCCCCTCCCTGGACCACTCCAGGGCACCTCCAGTGAAGCCCAGTGCTTGGGCAATCCTTTACTGGTGTGGGCAGCCAACACCATTAAAGGGCAGCCCCAGTCTGTACCTGGGAGCAGAGCACTCTGCCCAGTGACACACTTGGTGCAGGACTGCACTTACCATCTCCTCACTGGTGTTGTAACTCATGGCATCTCTGGATCTCAACCACAGTCACCCCATGGACACCCCTTTCTTTACCTGCTCCCCCTCAACACAGCTTGCAAACATCAGGAATTCATCTGAAACACGAACACCCTCTTTCAGTAACACCCACAGCACCCAACACGGGCAGTGGGCTGTGTCCAGCCTGCAAACCAAAGGGATATCACCACACTCCCCATGAAGCAGTCACAGCCAGCAGTGAATGTGCAGGAGGAACACACAGCTGAGCACACCCAAACCGTGGAGTTACCCGGGATGGAAATCCAGGTAAATTTTGCTGAGAAAAAATGAAACCCAGAATGGAATCCAACAAACCTCCAGAAGAGCAAGCACATGGCATTTCCTGCATTTCCAGAAACCACAACATGTACACAGATCTATGTTTCCAATAGCAGATATAATGAGAGCTACATATGGTGACACACACTCACAGAACCCACCATGGATTGTCACTCCTCTGCCCTGCCAGACACCTGGTAGGCTCTCGAGGAGAGCTGTGCATTCCAGACACACATTCTGCCTTAAAGAAATAATTTTTGAAGATTCCAGGCAGCAGAGGCCTGACAGGTTTGCTGGGCTTCTCTGGAACAGAAACTGCCCGGGCTGTTGCTGCACACGTGGCACACAATGTCAGTCCGTGCCTGGCACAAGGGGAGCCAAGAGGGCACCTGTGAGGGCAAATGCCCGTTTGGAGGCTGGGATTCTGGGATTCTGGGATTCTACAGAGGCAGGTCTAGTGGTCAGTCAGCCATCAGTGGCTGGCCTGGGAAACCCAGCAAGCTCAGCTCATGACACTGCTGCCAGCCCTTCCAGTCCTCTTCTGACCCAGCCTTCCAGAGCAGCTTTCATTCCCCTTCCTCTTCCAGAGATAAACTATTCACTTTCTTCATTAGGTTACATATTACATCGATAATATTAACATATTTACATTAATGTGCACACATGAGAGAGAGTTAAAGTGAACCCAATCAAAAAGAAATTAACTAATTTGACAAACTTCAAAGGAGAGGAGTGGCAAGGCCAGTAGTGGAACCTTGTCATCCCATCACTCTGTCCTCTGCCTGAACCTCTGTGTTTAACTGGTATGTCTGAAAATATAGAATCATGAAATGGTTTGGGTTGTGAGGGATCTTAAAGCCCATCTCATTCCAACCCCCTGGAATGGGCAGGGACATCTTCCACTAGCCCAGGTTGCTCCAAGCCCCGTCCAACCTGGCCTTCAAAACTTCCAGGGATGGGGCAGCCACAGCTTCTCTGGGCAACCTGTGCCAAGGTCTCCAACCCTCACAGGGAAGAATTTCTTCCTAATATCCCATCTAACCCTGCCCTCTGGCAGTTTAAAACCACTGGCCCTTACCCTGTCACTCCATGCCCTTGTCAAAATCCCTCTCCAGTTCTCTTGGAGCCCCTTCACTATAATTATATATAAATGTTGACTATTTAACACAGAATTGTGACTTGAACAATTTACACAAGAACTTTAAATCCAGAGGGTCTTTACCCTCCACAGTTCTACCAACCACAGAGGAATCATTGCAGCACTGTGCACTCCAACCTGGGCACCAGCCACGCTGCAGCCACAGACAGAAATGCTGAAGGACCAAGGAAAGCAGAAAGAATCATGCAACTGTCCCTCAAAATAAATTTTTAGACTCTTGCATTGAACAGGAGCTACCATTACAAAATCCAGCCTGGTGGAACCACAGCAACATACTGCTGTGCACTGAGGGATCCCTCTGCTCCACAGCACAGCTCTTCCAGCACGGGAATGGGCTCCACACTCACCCCAAGGGCAGCAGCACATCATTTACTGAACCCTCAGTCCTAGTTTTACCAACACCATGGGCCTCTCACCCCAGCCTCGCTCAGCTCCCAGTGTTTCATCCCCACCCATGACAGCTCCAGGTGCTGTGGAAGGAATGGATGTGTTTCAATGGATGCAGCAATGTCCTCAGGAATCAAAGATTGCTGGAAGACGTGGGAGTAAAACTGCAGGGGACTGTGAGCTATATGCCAGGGTGAAAGGCAGCTGTGGGTGAAAAACTGTTACTATTTCTGATACTGCTTGTAAAGCTGGAGGAGAAAGTCAGTGCCGAGGCTGCGTGTGTCACTGCCCTGAATGGATGGAGAGGGCTCTCAAGGAGTTGGATACATTATTTCCCTTCATTCTTTGGACACAGAGGGAGTTGCACAGGTCTGTTACAAACTGAGCCAGTGTTTCAGAGACATCCCACCCCCACACTCCTGGGGCCCTGCAGGGCTCTGCAGGTCGATTCTCCCACAGCGCTGTTAATCCCTGCTGGATTTTCCAGTTTTACCCTCTCTTCAACATCACAACAGACTGACCAGAGAACCAGGATGACTTTCCCCAACCACCCCAATATTTACTCCTGGAAAAGGCAGGCAGCTGGGATTGGCTTTGGAGTGGTGATTCCTATTCAGTCCCACTGAGGAACACCAAGCTCTCCTGCAGGACTGACGATGGATTGTTCCCACAGCCAACAACTCCTGGGAGCTGCCGGGTTGTAGCTCTGCTACAACACCACAGTTGTGACTAAATCTAACACATGCCCACCCCATCAAGTGATTTCACTTCTCTTAAATACTCACACTTTGACTTATCGGTGCCAGTTCACTGTACTGGGGAGATTTTTTTCCTTGCTCAAGCTCCAAGCAAGGCTGAGGACCTCTGCTTTAATTCATGGGCCAATTCAAAAGGTAGGAACCCAATTTCAGAACCAAGCTGCTTAAAAAATAACTAGTAAAGCCATATCTGGCTCCTTTACAGGTTTAATGCAGATAACCAACATTTGTCTGATAAGTTAGTGCAAATATAGACAAAGCAAAAGGGAAACACGAATGTGGAGTGGAAGAGATGGGAAAAACATTCACTGAAACATGGTCAACAATTAAAAGGTCTCTGTATGGAATGAGAAAATGAAAAATATTTCTTGGGCTATAGAAGAAATGTTCAGCTACTCTCTCAGTCTAACTCAGATGAACAATTTTATCATCTCACGACTAAAGAAGATGATTTGATGAGCAGAAGCACATCAGAGTATTGATGGCAACACCTGACTGAGAAAGAGGCTCTTCACTAATGCAATAATACAGCATCTGGAAACTGAAAATAAAAAAAATAAAAAAACTTGGATTGGAAATACACGTGATTGTTTCCAATAACAAACCAATAAACCCTCAGGACAACTCCTTAGAGGATTTGTTGACTTTCCCTCAAGACCCAGCTGTGCTTTCATGTGGCCGATGTGTTTGTCCTGATGCAAAAGAGTTGGTGGATAAGAGTTCTGAATACTGCCAAGAACCCTCTGGCACTAAAAACTGGGAATTCGTAGGATCTTCTCAGAACACGCCAGAGTGTTTTAAGGCCTCCTCAGCCATCTCAGCAAGAGCAAACTCACCCCTCTTAGAACAAGTCCCGTGTTCCCCTGTAAGGAAACGGCACCCTCAGCTTTTGCAGCCCTCTTTAACACGCTCTGCCATCTTTATGCCTTTTGATGGCAAAGCTTCACTGAGAGGCCTTGCCTCCAGACCAGGAATTAATCAAGTCTTTGGAATGATTAATCCCTCATCAGCAACTAACTGAAGAGTAGCAGCATGAGTGTTTTGGACACGATGAGCAGGGATGAGAGACTGATGAGAGGTGGCCCATGGACTCCCCTCACCAGCAGAAGAGCAGCCTTGGGCCACTTTGGGAACCCTGGAGGTCTTGTGCCTTCTGATGACACTTCTGGGACCTGGATTTCTGAAGTGACCATAGAAAAAAAAAGACTTAGCAGCACTACATGTTCACCGTTCTTTGCTCATGACCCTTCATCCAGGTGTCCAGCAGGGCTCATCACCACGATAGCATTCTTTAATTCCCCAAGAAATATTTCTGGGATAGGAAGGAGTTCATATGCTGTACTCATGGTAGCCTGGGGTTCCAGTGGTCCAGCTCCCAGCTAATTCCAGCCAACAAACTGCTCAGTTTAGCTAAATAAATGAACAGCACACTAGATACACTCAAATTTTACATTCCTTAGCAACTGCTGCAATCGTATTTAAAGAGATTTAGGATCAGGAACAGAGAGGAAATCCCAAACGAAGAGCACGGTGACCCAGGAGATGCTCTCCCTGTTCAAACACAGACAAAGCAGCAACAGCACTCTGAGCCCTTTCACCTCCCCTCCTGCCCTCACCCAGAGCCTTTGCTGAGATGCTCAATAAGGGGACTAAATATCACTTAGAACCCGGCTATGGGGATTGTGCTCCTGAACAATGATCCCTGGCTGTTCCGTGTGCTCCTGACACATGGGACAGAGCACATATGGCACAGGAACAGTGTTCCAGCCAATTTTCACATTTCCATCCCCTTCCATTGAGATGTTAACAGCAAAAATGGAGGTTTAAAAAAAAAATCACAACTACTGACTCCCAGCAGAAATATCTCACGTCTTCTTTTCTCTTGTTACATCCTTCCAGTCTGACAGATGAAAACTTCCAGGAGAAATGGTGTTTCTGAGAGTAAATGTACCATATATTTTGCTAAAAGAGGAAAATGCAATGAAATCCATGAGCAATTCCATGAAAACAACAAGGCACCGTAACTCCAGCAGTTCTCCCGTAGTTCCAGATTACCAGGTTAACAACTGCAAACAGGAAATGTAAAAATATCTTTGTTTCTGCAATTCTGGTTTATTTTTTCCCGTCAAAATGTACTATTGCTTAACTTTCTGCTCGTCTCGACCACTTGCTAAAACTAATGGATAAAACACTAAAAATTGCTGAATATCCCATTAGAGGTCTACACTGGTGAGCTGGGAATCTGTAAGCACATACAGACGCAGTGAAGCTCAGTGTCCTCACATCTGCCCTGCCTGGAAGTTCAGGACTAAGCCCTGGCCTCACCTGGAGAAGGAGCATCCATCACTTTTGGGGGACGTGCCTGGGAGGAAGAGAAGAGGGGAACTCCTCCATGGGCTGCTGGTCGGGGACCCTGCACTCGTTGTCAGCCTCTTCTGACAACTCTCCACAAGAGCCAGGAGAGTGCAACAAGGAGGGGTTTGCACTCTCCAAGACCAGAAGAAAATCATCCCTCGGCACCCTGGATGCACCCTGGCCTGGCATCCCAGTGCTGCAGAACACCAAGCACCAGAGCAAAGCAGGAGATCACAGAATCATGGTTGAAAAAGATTCTTAAAATCATCATGTCCAACCATTCCCCATCACTGCCAAGCCCCCCACTGACCCGTGTCCCCAGGTGCCACATCTACACGTCTTTTAAATCCCACTAGGCATGCAGACTCCACCACTGCCCTGGGCAGCCTGTGCCAGTGCTGGACAAGCCTTTTGGTGAAGATATTTTCCTTAATATCCAACCTAAACCTCCCCTGGCACAACTTGAGGCCATTTGCCTCAAGATGTTGCAGCCTGCTCACATCACACTACCAGAGACTCTGGGCCCTGGGACACCACTGCCCCTCAGAGAAATGCTCTTCTGAGGGGCTGGAGCTACTCAGTCATCCCGTGGAGTGGGGGACAAACCCCCCAGGAAAACATCTACATGAGAGACCTGCTGAGATTCGCTAAACATCTTGTTATTGCCAATATATTGTAAACAGGAGGTATTGGGATGCAACAAACAGCCAGGTAACGTCCAAAAATAGATGTGCATAGAGCCCTAAAATAGACTGTGCACAGGCTCATTGTTTTCAGATAAAACTCTAGAAAGGAATTACTATTCATATCAGTCAGCCAGTGTAAGATTTGCTAATGTACACCCACGTTACAGTGTTATCAGCCACTGATAAGATACATAACATGGTCACTGAAAAACCCAGGTATCTCACAGCATTAGCTCACCTGTATCACAAAAAAAGCCTCCAGCACTGCTACAGAGCACCTTTATAAGATATTTTTAATGTCACAAACCATGTTTTAATGAAGCCTTTTGAGAACTGTAAACCTACAGGCTGCCATACAGGAGAGAGCTGCCTGGACTAGGAAAACACATTCAGTTTTTGGTGTAGATATATTTTACTGCTACTGCAAAATGTATATTGGTCAGAAAGAAGAAAATATATTAAGGTAATATTAAAGATGGTGGGGTTAGAGTTTTAGAAAGCCTTAGAGTGATTCTATAACACTTTTTCTCTTCCCCAGTTTCTCCCCATATGTATTTACACTGCTTTAATAACTTTTTTCCAAGACATCTTAACCCATTTCCTTGATTATGGAGATATTCAGCACTAAGGAAAAAGTCCCCCTCTGCTTGCAGAACTCATTTCTTTGTTGTGACATGGCTTTAACTTTTCTGATTAAGAGGCAGCACCTGGTCAGGCTGCTACCATCCTGCTACTGCTCAACTTAACAGGTACCCAGGTGCCCACAGGACTCACAACATAGCAAAGACAAAGGCTCAGGCTGCTGGAGAGCACTCATGAATCCACACCCTTTTTCTTTTTTCTTTTTTTTTAATGAAATATGAATTGTGCTTAACATCCATAACATTTTCAGAGGTGAAATCTGGGTAAAACCCTCTGAAATTAAAAGAATTGTTATATACAAGAACTTTTCTGTGATCTCTCAGGTACCAGAGGACCAGACAATGGTCCTGTGGGCCACAACTTCCCACACTATTGTCCACTCTTGGTATTACTTAGACTTGGATTTTCTAAAGCATCCTTTAATTAGCAGAATAATGCCATGATTTCTGAGCTGACACACCAAAACCTCCATGTCCAGGCCAGCTAAGCATTCATGGTACCTAAATCCCTCTTCGCATAAACCGGAGTCATCAGTTCTTCTCACAACTAGACTCCACGACAGTTGAATGCTTTTTCAAACTGAACCCTCAGGCTCTTCTAACAATCAAGATTAAATCCAAGAAACTCAGGCACTGTGAGCCTGGAGGTGTCTAAGGGTGATGCTCAGTTCCATGGCAAAGAACAGATCGAAGGAGAGGCACCTGTCCTCCCTCACAGCCAGCTTTGTAGGCCAAGACGTTGCCCTGGCACCCACTGAAACCCATCCACTACTCAGGCAGTGGTGCAGAAGAGGAGAGGAGGCTCAGAAATGGGAAGCTGATGCACTTCTTGCATGAGTAGCTAAACAGGGAGCCTTTCCTATTGTTCAGCTGCGTCAAGCACTGTTCCTGAGAACGTCAGCATTCCAATACCACCATGGGAATTTTAAGGGTGAACACCAGTTTCTGTGCAAACCTGTTTTTTTGAGTAAGAATTCAACCCTTTTAATTTAGATCAAAAGCAGGGTTTCAACCTCCCAGTGTATTTTCTCTGCAAGATAAAACCACAAATAAACTCAAGGCTAGGTTGGACCGGGCTTGGAGCAACCTGGTCTAGTGGAAGGTGCCCCTGCCCATGGCTGGGGATGGAACAAGGTGAGTTTTAAGGTCCCTTCCAAAACAAACCATCTCGTGATTCCATGATTCTATAAAACTTTATATTTGGAAATCTGATACACAAATTGAGGCTCTACTTTTAACAAATACTTGCAAAGTATTTCTGCAGCTGTGACTGATACTGCAAAGACCTGAGAGGTTCTCTGAGGTCAGCTGAAAGCTTTAATGGCATGTTAAAAACTCTGACTTATTTTCCATCCTGAACCCCAGGCTCTTCCTCAGAGCACAAATGGTTGGGAAATGGTAAGACAAGGAGTTTATTCAGCCATGCCAAAGGACCAAGAACACAGCACTGACAACATGGCAACACACAAAACCGACTCACTGCACCATCCAGCCAGACTTGGGGTGCTCTGGAAGGTGGTGTCAGTCATCACTGTGGGACCACACAGGAGTATTATGGAATCCCAGAGTGGTTTGGGTTGGAAGGGACCTTAAAGACCAACTATTTCCAACTCCATAGGCCATAGGCAGGGACACTTCCCACCAGACCAGGTTGCTCCAAGCCCTGCCCTTGAACACTTCCAGGGGTGAGGCAACAATTACAAGTCAACAAATCCATCATCAGTACTGGGACAACTGTGCCACACATTCCTACCTCTATGCAGCCCTGGACATTTAAAAAGAATTTAACTGAAGATATAAAATGGAATTAAAATGAAAAAAGCTTCTTAAGTTCTCTGGTCAGCTTCCAGCAGAATAAATAATGCTGTGGTACTGAAAGGAAAGTCAAAGTGACAGCAATTTCAATCTGAAAACAAGAAGGTTTTAAACAGTTTTAAGTTCCAATCTTCTTCACATTCCATACTGAGATATCAGATTTTTAACACAAAAGTAGGTGTTTTTCTTTGTTTGAGTTGTTTTCTTTCTAAGGCAACCAACGTCCACTAAAGTGTCCATGCAGATACTTTATCCATAATAATTACCATGCTTTATGGGCTCTGCAAAGTAATTTCTAAACAACCTGGCTTGCTTTTTTTTTGCTGGGAACAGAGGACAAGAGAAAGCATTCTGCTATAGGCATTAGCATGGCTTATTCGTGATAGCTGCTGTGGTCAGGTTCCCAGGGTGACTGAGGCTGTCATGTTGACTAACTCTTCAGGAAAACTTGAAATAATATGAAATTTTTAGTTATTTGAAACACCTACACACCTTGGTCATGTCTGAACTCGGCACACAAAAGGAAATCATTCTGTGCACAGCACAATTAACCTCAGGGACTCCCTCTGCTGTGATAATACCAAGGCAAACAACGTCGTAGTTTTAGGATTATCTTCATCTTCAATTTTTACCCGAATTTCCAAATTTGCCCACAGCTAGTGATAAGCCTGGGTAAAAAGGAGGAACTAGATGGTGCCATGCAAAACCAGACCTGTTTTTGAAAGGAACAACACTGAACATTCCATTATGAACATAAAATCTCCCCATGCACAGGGTTAACTTTGCAGAGTAGCACACTGTGCTTTCCTTAGCCCAGCCATGGTTCACTCTGTGCACTGGGGCATCCTGAGTAACCCAAATCATCATTTTAGGCTACTCTGGTAACTGCATGAGCTGCTTTTAGGTAACTAAACCTTTTCCTAAGCTATTGACCTCTGCTAGGCCTGGGGCAAGAAGGTTCAAAGTTTACATATACATGGGATAACATAAAAAAATACAAAAATACTTGTTATTCCCCACCCTACAGCACCAGGTGTGTGTTATAAGAACAGGTAACAAAACACTGCAGAGAAAATGAATAATTTACCTCCCCTCACCTACAGCTGTAACGAGTAACCCCGTACAGATTTCTAGCTGAACAAACTAGTACAAAAGGACTTGCATTTCCTTGGATGTGAGGTTCTGTAATGTTCCCATCAGAGATGAGAAGAGGCCTGTCATTATGCACAACTTCTTCCAGCCCTCAGCAACTTGTCAGCAAACCACCCCTGCCACTCCCAGCTGCTGGGAAGGTGTGGGGGAATGGAAGATGTCCCTGAGGGGGCTCCCACCCCACACACAGCTCCCACATCACACAGTTCCAACATCACACACAGCTCCCACATCACACAGCTCCCGCCCAACACACAGTGCCACTGGTCACAGACAGCCAGCAGTGTCACCTGGAAGCTGAGGAGAAGGCAGAGTTCCTCACCTCACACAGCTGTACAGGCTGTTCCACCAAGGTGATGAACCGCCCTGTCCCACATCCCCTGTGCCCAGAGAAGCTCTCCCGTGGCACGGCCAGCACCAAGCTGTTTGTCCAGCCAAGCCTACCCTGGAGATGGCAGAGTGCCCCTGGGCACCTGCTGAGTCTCAGCTTCTTCATACATCAAGGCCACTCCCTCCTCCTCCTCCTTTCCTGGCCTTCTCCAAAGCCCAAAGAGCCACCTCCCACCCCAACCACTCCCCACACCCTGGTGTCACTCTGCCTGCAGACCTGGTGCTGGGTAACAGGTGGAACACACCAGGGCTCCTCCCTGCGATGGGATCCAAGAGGTGAGGACCCTGCACAGGTGCTGGAATGGCCAGGAAACCAGGAGCACCACGGATGGGTTGTTCAGGGCAGAGCACTGAGGCAGCTGAGCCCAAACTGCCACGTAAAACAACACATGATCTGCACAAAAAGAGAAGTCCAACAGCCCCGTGCCCGCTTGAGCATTATTGTCATTTGACTCTAAGATCACCCTCATCCTTTCCTGACAGCTGGAAGCTACTTGTCCGGAGCAGCTCAGGCAAACAGAGAGCACAGGAATGATCCAACCTCAGTCTCATGAGGAGTCACAACCAGTGTCCTGTGAACACACCAGCAGCTCCGTGGCTCAGCACATAACAGTGTCCAAGGGTCTCTGATGTCAGAGTCACAACAGAGGGGCCAAAAATCTTCCAGAGGAAGGCACAGCACTCACTGAAACATCAGCAACACCACCCCAGACAGGCTGCCACAGGCTGCTGACCCACAAAACAACACAGACACCTCATTTCCATCACAAGAAACCTGTCAGGTGTCCGTATCAATTCAGTCACCACATGCAGGCCTAACACCACAATGATGGCACTGCCCAGGCCAGCGTAGTGACCACTCCAAGGTGCCACCCTCCCTGTCACACAGGAGGTTGGAGCCAGCAGTGAGGGGCCACCCTGACATTCTCCAGGATTAAGCAGTGATTTCTGCAGAAAGATCTAACACCGATTCACAAGAGAAAAACTCCCTGGAAAAGACAATAAAGACCATTGGAGATACCTAAAACCCCCAGAGAAGCCCGAATCCATCCCTCTGGCACAGATTTTGGGAAACAACATGGAGCAGCGATTGCCAAACTTTAGCCAGTGTCCTGTCAGCAAACTGCCAAGCACCCAGTGGTGGTCTGGAGAGTGCTCGTCCCATACGTGGCGAGGGTTCCACCACCCTGTCTCCAGCTTCTAAACTGCAGAACATAAACTTAACACACTTTTGATAATTTGAAAATATCAATTTGCCATCAGAACCGCCAAAGTGGCCACAGAGATATTGCCCAGCCTCAGATGTGGGGGAGACTGTGACTGCTGCAGGGCTAAACCCATGAAAAACATTTCTTTAAATATTTGGGAACTCCCATCAGAAGGGAAACATGAAAACACCTGACCCACTTCTATAAAACCAAATCAGAAATGCCACCCTTTTTTCTGAAATGCACACTGTACATCATGTTAACAAGAGACAAAAGTATGATTAAATGATTAAAACACTGGGCAGGCTCCTGAACACTATGCAGCTTGGCACACTTGCTCATTTCTGGTGGCAGCACCTATATAACATTGTATTTTTGGTTGCAGTACTATATAACATTGTATTTTTTTTTGTTGCGGTTCCATATAAACATTAACACCAAGAGTGTTTTGAATGTCCAGGAGAGAGACAATTTTATACAACTAAACCCTGATTTTTATTTCCTTTGTTGACTATTTATTTGTTTGCATAATACCAAGAAAAACAAACAGGGCCATACATAAACTGTTTGCTACTAAATACTCCATGAACTTCTCACTACAATTATCTCAGGTTTTGACACGGTGAGAAATGAACTCCTCTTCAGTTTCCTTTCTTTAAAATCAATCTCTGGACACTACCGTGAGCTAAAGAAAAAGGGTGCAGCCCCCCCCAACAGTGCTACAAATCAATTCTGCCTCTTTATGCCACAAAACGAAACACCTTTCCTTGTGCTATTGACCCTGAGCTGCCCACAAAAAGATCACTTGCTTGATCAGTTACAACTAATCTCTTTCCATCCGTTTCAATCAAAATTTACCAGGCAGCTCAACTCCTTTTGCCGTTTACCTCTTCAGGAATCCACTCTGTCATCACTGTGCTTGAAAATCTCAATTTTTTCATGTTCATAAACTTTCTAAGTTTCAAGTACACATGCTTGAGGCTTTTCTCCAGCCTCACCTCGTCATTTGTGCCCGAGCCCTCACTGATACGGGCCAGCGCACGTCCTTCAAAGCCTCCTGTCCCGCACCACACGTGCAAAGCACCCTTCTGCCAGCACTGGCACTAGGACTGGTTATTTCTGTATTTCCCTTCCTGTTTCTACACAGCCTTTTGCGTAAATGGCAGAACATCATTCCTAATGCCACGGCAAAGTTTCTTGAACAGTTTTTTCCGCGCGCGGAAGATGCGCGGGTGCCCCAGGGCCCGCTCGGGCATCCGAGAGCCGCACGGGCAGTGCCTCTCGCCTCCCCCGCCAGCTGTTCGGAGGAGACGCTGGGCGCTGGTTCCGATCAAAGACAGGCAGCCTAATCCGACCGAACCTCTGCCGTACAAAGCGCTCGTCCAGGTGATTTACCTGATTTTAATTGCACTTTTTACACTTTTATCACTCCCGCTGACGCTCCATCCTCCTCCTCCGTCACACCCGGAGGGAGCGAGGGGTCCTGCCGGGGGGCTGCCCCCGCCCCCCCCCCCCCCCCCACCTGCCGCCCCCCTTCCCCGGCACCGGCCGCCCGGGCGATCCGGTGGCTGCTGCGGCTTTCGGTCCCCCCAGCCGCCGCCTCCCCCCACCCCCATCGCACCAGGCACCGCCGAAGTTCCGCCGCCCGCCCCAACTCCGCCGCGGCCGCCCATTGTCTGCGCGCCGGGAGGCGCTTTGGGAGAAACGAGCCGAAAAGCCG